>NW_019245723.1:271808-393251 GCF_002742605.1 Olea europaea var. sylvestris
CATGAAATCAAAAACCACTTTTCATTGGCTCGATTCCAAACGAACTAGACAAGCAAGTCACGAAAAATGAACAAACCCAAAGATAACATAAAATCAAAAGCCACTTTTCATTGGCTCGATTCCAATAGAATTAGACGAACAATTCGCCAAAAATAAACAAACCCAAAGTTATCATGAAATCAAAACCCACTTTTCATTGGCTAGATTCCAATCGAATTAGACTAGCATTTCGTCAAAACGAACGAACCCGTAGTTATCATGAAATCAAAAACCACTTCTCATTCGCTCGATTCCAATCGAATTAGACTAGAAATTTATCAAAACGAACAAACACGTAGTTATCATGAAATCAAAAACTACTTCACATTGGCTCGATTCCAATCGAATTAGACTAGAAATTTGTCAAAAATGAACAAACCCGAAGTTATCATGAAATCAAAAACCATTTTTCATTGGTTCGATTCCAATCAAATTAGACTAGCATTTCGCCACAAATGAACAAACCCGAAGTTATCAAGAAATCAAAAACCACTTTTCATTGCTTCGATTCCAATCGAAATAGACTAGCAATTCGTCGAAAATGAAAAAACGCGAAGTTATCATGAAATCAAAAACCACTTTTCATTGGCTCGATTCCAATCGAATCAGACTAGCACTTCACCAAAAAAGAACAAACCCGAAGTTATCAAGAAATCAAAAACCACTTTTCACTGGCTTGATTCCAATCGAATTGGACAAGCAATTCGCCAGAAATGAACAAACCCGAAGTTATCAAGAAATCAAAACCCACTTTTCATTGGCTCGATTCCAATTGAGTTAGACTAGCAATTCGTCGAAAATGAACAAACCCAAAGTATCATGAAATGAAAAGCCACTTTTCATTGGCTCGATTCCAATCGAATTAGACTAGAAATTCGCAAAAAAGAACAAACCCGAAGTTATCATGAAATCAAAGCCCTCTTTTCATTGACTCAATTCCAATCGAATTAGACTAGCAATTCACCAAAAACGAACAAACCCGAAGTTATCATGAAATCAAAAGCCACTTTTCATTCGCTCGATTCCAATCGAATTAGACTAACAATTCACCAAAAACGAACACACCCGATGTTATAATGAAATCAAGAGCCAATTTTCATTCGCTCGATTCCAATCGAATTAAACTTGCAATTCGAAAATGAACAAAACCGAAGTTATCATGAAATCAAAGACCACATTTCATTTGCTCGATTCCAATCGAATTAGACTAGCATTTCACCAAAAATGAAGAAACCTGAAGTTATCAAGAAATGATAAACCACTTTTCATTAGCTCGATTCCAATCGAATTAGACTAGCAATTCGCAAAAAATGAACAAACCAAAAGTCATCATGAAATCAAAAACCACTTTTCATTGGCTCGATTCCAATCTAATTAGACTAGAAATACGTCAAAGACGAACAAATCCGAATTTATCATGAAATCATAAACCACTTTTCTCCAGACGACTTAGACTAGCAAGTCGTCGAAAATGAACAAAATCGAAGTTATCAAGAAATCAAAAAAACTTTTCATTGGCTCAATTCCAATTGAATTAGATGTGCAATTTGCAAAAAATGAACAAACCCGAAGTTATCATGTAATCAAAAACCACTTTTCATTGGTTTGATTCCAATAGAATTAGACTAGCAATTCACCAAAAATGAACAAACCTAAAGTTCACTTCCAATCGAATTAGACTAGCAATTCGCCAAAAATGAAAAAATCTGAAGTTATCATGAAATCAAAAGCCACTTTTCATTGGCCCGATTCCAATCGAAATAGACTAGCAATTTACCCGAAACAAGCAAACTCAATGTTATAATGAAATCAAAAGCCACTTTTCACTGGCTCGATTCCAATCGACTTAGACTAGTAATTCGTCGAAAATGAAAGAACCCTAAGTTATCATGAAATCAAAAACCATTTTTCATAGGCTCGATTCCAATCGAATTAGACTGGAATATCGCCAAAAATGAACAAACCCGAAGTTATCAACAAATCAAAAACCACTTTTCATTGGCTTGATTCCAATCGAAATAGACTAGCAATTCGCCAAAAATGAACAAACCCGAAGTTATCAAGTAATCAAAATCCACTTTTCATTGGCTCGATTCCAATCGAATTACACTCGCTACCGACCAAAAATGAACAAACCCGAAGTTATAATGAAATCAAAAACAACTTTTCATTGGCTCGATTCCAAATGAATTAGACTAGCAAGTCCCTGAAACTGATTAAACCCGAAGTTATCATGAAATCAAAAAACCTTTTCATTGGCTCGATTCAAATCGAATTAGACTTGCAATTCGCAAAAAATGAAGAAACCCGAAGTTATCATGAAATCAAAAAACATTTTCATTGGCTTGATTAAAATTGAATTAGACTTGTAATTCGCAAAAAACGAAAAACCCGAATTTATAATGAAATCAAAAACCAATTTTCATTGGCTCAATTCCAATCGAATTAGACTGGCAATTCTCAGAAAATGGACAAGCCCGAAGTTATCATGTAATCATAAGCCAATTTTCATTGGCTCGATTCCAAACGAATTAAACTAGCAAGTTGTCGAAAACGAAAAAACCTGAAGTTATCATGAAATCAAAAATCACTTTTCACGGGCTCGATTCCAATCGAATTAGACTAGTAATTCGCCAAAAATGAACAAACCTTAAGTTATCAAGAAATGAAAAACCACTTTTCACTGGCTCGATTCCAATTGAATCAGACTAGCAACTCGCCAAAAATGAACAAACCTGAAGTTGTTATGAAATCAAAAGCCACTTTTCACTGACCCGAGTCCAATCGAATTAGACTAGCAATTCACAAAAAATGAACAAACCTGAAGTTATCATGAAATCGAAAATCGCTTTTCATTGGCTCGATTCCAATCTAATTAGACTAGCAATTCGCCAAAAATGAACAAACCCGAAGTTATAATGAATTCAAAAACAACTTTTCATTGGCGCGATTCCAAACGAATTAGACTAGCAAGTCCCTAAAAATGATTAAACCCGAAGTTATCATGAAATCAAAAAACATTTTCATTGGCTCGATTCCAATAGAATTAGACTAGCAATTCGTAAAAAATGAACAAACCCGAAGTTGTCATGAAAAAAAAACCGCTTTTCGTTGGCTCGATACCAATCGAATTAGACTAGCTATTCGCCAAAAACGAGCATACCCGAAGTTATCATGAAATCAAAAATCACTTTTCATTGGCTCGATTCCAATCTAATTAGACTACCAATTCGCAAAAAATGAACAAACCCGAAGTTATCATGAAATCCTAAACAACTTTTCATTGGCTCGATTCCAAACGAATTAGACTAGCAAGTCACTGGAAATGATTAAACCGAAGTTATCATGAAATCAATAACTACTTTTCATTGGCTCGATTCAAATCGAATTAGACTTGCAATTCGCAAAAAATGAATAAACCCGAAGTTATCATGAAATCAAAAAACCTTTTCATTGGCTCGATTAAAATCGAATTAGATTGGTAATTCATGAAAAACGAATAAACCCAAAGTTATCATGAAATCATAAGCCACTTTTCATTGGCTAGATTCCAAACGAATTAGAGTTGCAAGTCGCCGAAAACGAACAAACTCAAAGTTATAATGAAATCAAAAACCAATTTTCATTGGCTCAATTCCAATCGAATTAGACTAGCAATTCTCAGAAAATGGACAAGCCCGAAGTTATCATGAAATCATAAGCCACTTTTCATTGGCTCATTTCCAAACGAATTGACCTAGCAAGTTGTCGAAAATGAAAAAACCCGAAGTTATCATGAAATTAAAAATCACTTTTCACTGGCTCGATTCCAATCGAATTAGACTAGTAATTCGCCAAAAATGAACAAACCTTAAGTTATCAAGAAATAAAAACCACTTTTCATTGGCTCGATTCCAATCGAATTAGACTAGCAACTCGCCAAAAATGAACAAACCCGAAGTTGTTATGAAATCAAAAGCCACTTTTCACTGACACGAGTCCAATCGAATTAGACTACCAATTCACAAAAAATGAACAAACCCGAAGTTATCATGAAATCAAAAACCACTTTTCATTGGCTCGATTCCAATCGACTTAGACTAGCAATTCGCCAAAAATGAACAAACCCGAAGTTATCATGAAATCAAAAGCAACTTTAGATTGGCTCGATTCCAATCGAATTAAACTCTGAATTCCCCAACAACGATAAAACCCGAAGTGATCATGTAATCAAAAGCCACTTTTCATTGGCTCGATTCCAATTGAATTGGACTTGTAATTCGCAAATAACGAAAAACCCGAATTTATAATGAAATCAAAAACCAATTTTCATTGGCTCAATTCCAATCGAATTAGACTAACAATTCTCAAAAAATGGACAAGCCCGAAGTTATCATGAAATCATAAGCCACTTTTCATTGGCTCGATTCCAAATGAATTAAACTAGAATGTTGTCGAAAAAGAAAAAACCCGCAGTTATCATGAAATCAAAAACCACTTTTCACTGGCTCGATTCCAATCGAATTAGACTAGTAATTCGCCAAAAATGAACAAACCTTTAGTTATTAAGAAATGAAAAATCACTTTTCACTGGCTCGATTCCAATCGAATTAGACTAGCAACCCGCCAAAAATGAACAAACCCGAAGTTGTTATGAAATCAAAAGCCACTTTTCACTGACCCGAGTCCAATCAAATTAGACTAGCAATTCACAAAAAATGAACAAGCCCGAAGTGATCATGAAATCAAAAATCACTTTTCATTGGCTCGATTCCAATCTAATTAGACTTGCAATTCGCCAAAAACGAACAAACCCGAAGTTATCATGAAATCAAAAACAACTTTAGATTGGCTCGATTCCAATTGAATTAAACTCTGAATTCCCCAAAAACGATAAAACCCGAAGTAATCATGTAATCAAAAGCCACTTTTCATTGGATCGATTCCAATTGAATTAGACTTGTAATTCGCAAAAAATGAAAAACCCGAATTTATAATGAAATCAAAAACCAATTTTCGTTGGCTCAATTCCAATCGAATTAGACTAGCAATTCTCAGAAAATGGGCAAGCCCGAAGTTATCATGAAATCATAAGCCACTTTTCATTGGCTCGATTCCAAACGAATTAAACTAGCAAGTTGTCGAAAATGAAAAAACCCGAAGTTATCATGATATCAAAAACCACTTTTCATTGGCTCGATTCCAATCGAATTAGAGTAATAATTCGCCAAAAATGAACAAACCTTAAGTTATGAAGAAATGAAAAACCACTTTTCACTGGCTCAATTCCAATCGAATTAGACTAGCAACTCGCCAAAAATGAACAAACCCGAAGTTGTTATGAAATCAAAAGCCACTTTTCACTGACCCGAGTCCAATCGAATTAGACTACCAATTCACAAAAAATGAACAAACCCGAAGTTATCATGAAATCAAAAAGCACTTTTCATTGGCTCGATTCCAATCGAATTAGACTAGCAATTCGCCAAAAATGAACAAACCCGAAGTTATCATGAAATCAAAAAGCACTTTTCATTGGCTCGATTCCAATCGAATTAGACTAGCAATTCGCCAAAAATGAACAAACCCGAAGTTATCATGAAATCAAAAACAACTTTAGATTGGCTCGATTTTAATCGAATTAAATTCTGAATTCCCCAAAAACGATAAAACCCAAAGTGATCATGTAATCAAAAGCCACTTTTCATTGGCTCGATTCCAATTGAATTAGACTTGTAATTCGCAAAAAACGAAAAACCCAAATTTATAATGAAATCAAAAACCAATTTTCATTGGCTCAATTCCAATCGAATTAGACTGGCAATTCTTAGAAAATGGACAAGCCCGAAGTTATCATGTAATCATAAGCCACTTTTCATTGGCTCGATTCCAAACGAATTAAACTAGCAAGTTGTCGAAAATGAAAAAACCCGAAGTTATCATGAAATCAAAAATCACTTTTCACTGGCTCGATTCCAATCGAATTAGACTAGTAATTCGCCAAAAATGAACAAACCTTAAGTTATCAAGAAATGAAAAACCACTTTTTACTGGCTCGATTCCAATCGAATCAGACTAGCAACTCGCCAAAAATGAACAAACTCGAAGTTGTTATGAAATCAAAAGCCACTTTTCACTGACCCGAGTCCAATCGAATTAGACTAGCAATTCACAAAAAATGAACAAACCCGAAGTTATCATGAAATCAAAAATCGCTTTTCATTGGCTCGATTCCAATCTAATTAGACTAGCAATTCGCCAAAAATGAACAAACCCGAAGTTATAATGAAATCAAAAACAACTTTTCATTGGCTCGATTCCAAACGAATTAGACTAGCAAGTCCCTGAAAATGATTAAACCCGAAGTTATCATGAAATCAAAAAACCTTTTCATTGGCTCGATTCAAATCGAATTAGACTTGCAATTCGCAAAAAATGAAGAAACTTGAAGTTATCATGAAATCAAAAAACCTTTTCATTGGCTCGATTAAAATCGAATTAGACTAGTAATTCGCCAAAAACGAATAATCCCGAAGTTATCATGAAATCATAAGCCACTTTTCATTGGCTAGATTCCAAACGAATTAGATTTGCAAGTCGTCGAAAACGAACAAACTCGAAGTGATCATGAAATCAAAAATAACTTTTCATTGGCTCGATTCCAATAGAATTAGACTAGCAATTCGCAAAAAATGAACAAACCCGAAGTTGTCATGAAATCAAAAATCGCTTTTCGTTGGCTCTATACCAATCGAACTAGACTAGCTATTCGCCAAAAACGAGCATACCCGAAGTTATCATGAAATGAAAAGCCACTTTTCATTGGCTCGATTTCAATCGAAATAGATTAGTAATTCGCCAAAAATGAACAAACCCGAAGTTATCATGAAATCAAAAACCACTTTTCACTGGCTCGATTCCAATCGAATTAGACGAGCAATTCGCTAATAACTAAAAAACCCAAAGTTATCATGAAATCAAATGCCACTTTTCATTGGCTCGATTCAAATCGAATTAGACTAGCAATTCGCCAAAAATAAACAAAACCCGAAGTTGTCGTGAAATCAAAAGCCACTTTTCATAGGCTCTATTCCAATCGAATTAGACAAGCAATTCGCCATAAACGAACTTACCCGAAGTTATCATGAAATCAAAAACCACTTTTCATTGCCTCGATTCCAATCGAATTAGACTAGCAACTCGGCAAAAACGAACTAACCCGAAGTTATCATGAAATCAAAAACAACTTTAGATTGGCTCGATTCCAATCGAATTAAACTCTGAATTTCCCAAAAACGATAAAACCCGAAGTGATCATGTAATCAAAAGCCACCTTTCATTGGCTCGATTCCAATTGAATTAGACTTGCAATTCGCAAAAAATGAAAAACCCGAATTTATAATGAAATCAAAAACTAATTTTCATTGGCTCAATTCCAATCGAATTAGACTAGCAATCCTTAGAAAATAGACAAGCCCAAAGTTATCATGAAATCATAAGCCACTTTTCATTGGCTCGATTCCAAACGAATTAAACTAGCAAGTTGTCGAAAACGAAAAAACCTAAAGTTATATTGAAATCAAAAACCACTTTTCGCTTGCTCGATTCCAATCGTATTAGACTAGTAATTCGCCAAAAATGAACAAACCTTAAGTTATCAAGAAATGAAAAAACCACTTTTCACTGGCTCGATTCCAATCGAATCAGACTAGCAACTTGCCAAAAATGAACAAACTCGAAGTTGTTATGAAATCAAAAGCCACTTTTCATTGGCTCGATTACAATCAAACTAGACTCGGAATTTGCCAAAAAATGAACAAACTCGAAGTTATAATGAAATCAAAAGCCACTTTTCATTGGCTCGATTCCAATCGAATTAGATTAGCAATTTGCCAAAAATGAAAAACCCAAAGTTATAATGAAATCAAAAGCCACTTTTCATTTAATCGATTCCAATCGAATTAGACTACCAATTCGTCGAAAACAAACAAAACCGAAGTTATCATGAAATCAAAAATCACTTTTCATTGGCTCGATTCCAATCGAATTAGACTAACCACTAACAAAAAATGAAAAAACCCAAAGTTATCATGAAATCAAAAACAACTTTTCAATTGCTCGATTCCAATCGAATAAGACTAACAATTCACCAAAACGAGCAAACTCGAAGTTATCATGAAATTAAAAGCTACTTTTCATTGGCTCGATTCCAATCGACTTAGAATAGCAATTTGCAAAAAACGAACAAACCCAAAGTTATCATGAAATCAAAAACCACTTTTCATTGGCTCGATTCCAATCGAATTAGACTAGCAATTCGCAAAAAATGAACAACCCCGAAGTTATCATGAAATCAAAAACCACTTTTCATTGGCTCGATTCCAATCGAATTAGACTAGCAATTCGCAAAAAATGAACAAACCCGAAGTTATCATGAAATCATAAACCAATTATCATTGGCTCGATTTCAAATGAATTAGACTAGCAAGTCACCGAAAACGATTAGACCCAAAGTTATCATGAAATCATAAACCAATTATCATTGGCTCGATTTGAAATGAATTAGACTAGCAAGTCGTCGAAAACGATTAAACTCGAAGTTATCATGAAATCAAAAATCACTTTTCATTGACTCGATTCAAATTGAATTAGACTTGCAATTCGCAAAAAAGAACAAACCCGAAGTTCTCATGAAATCAAAAACCACTTTTCATTGGCTCGATTAAAATTGAATTAGACTGGCAATTCGCCAAAAACGAATAAACCCGAAGTTATCATGAAATCATAAGCCACTTTTCATTGGCTAGATTCCAAACGAATTAGATTTGCAAGGCACTGAAAACGAACAAACCCGAAGTTATCACGAAATCAAAAATCACTTTTCACTGGCTCGATTCCAATCAAATTAGACTAGCAATTCGCAAAAAATGAACAAACCTGAAGTTGTCATGAAATCAAAAACCGCTTTTCATTGGCTCACTTCCAATTGAATTAGTCTAGCAATTCGCCAAAAACAAGCATACCCGAAGTTATCATGAAATGAAAAGCCACTTTTCATTGGCTCGATTCCAATCGAAATATATTAGTGATTCGCCAAAAATGAACAAACTCGAAGTTATCACGAAATCAAAAACCACTTTTCACTGGCTCGATTCCAATCCAATTAGATGAGCAATTCGCTAATAACTAAAAAACCCAAAGTTATCATGAAATCAAATGCCACTGTTCATTGGCTTGATTCAAATCGAATTAGACTAGCTATTCGTCAAAAATGAACAAAACCCGAAGTTCGCGTGAAATCAAAAGCCACTTTTCACCGGCTCTATTCCAATCGAATTACACAAGCAATTTGCCATAAACGAACTTACTCGAAGTTATCATGAAATCAAAAACCACTTTTCACTGGCTCGATTCCAATCGAATTAGAATAGCAATTCGCCAAAATTGAACAAACCCGAAGTTATCATGATATCAAAAAGAACTTTACATTGGCTCGATTCCAATCGAATTAGACTAGGAATTCCACAAAAACGTTAAAACCTGAAGTGATCATGTAATCAAAAGCCACTTTTCATTGGCTCGATTCCAATCGAATTAGACTAGCAATTCGCCAAAAATGAACAAACCCAAAGTTATTGTGAAATCAATATTGGCTAGATTCAAATCGAATTAGACTAGAAATTTGCCAAAAATGAACAAATTCGAAGTTATCATGATATCAAAAATCACTTTTCATTGGCTCGATTCTAATCGAATTAGATTAGCAATTCGCCAAAAATGAAGAAGCCCGAAGTAATCATGAAATCAAAAGCCACTTTTCATTGGCTCGATGTCAATCGAATTAGATTAGCAATTCGCCAAAAATGAACATGCTAGAAGTTATCATGAAATCAAAAACCACTTTTCATTGGCTCGATTTCAATCGAATTTGACTAACAATTCGCCAATAACGAAAAAACCCAAAGTCATAATGAAATCAAATGCCACTTTTCATTGGCTCGATTCAAATAGAATTAGACTAGCAATTCGCAAAAAATGAACAAACCCAAAGTTGTCATGAAATCATAAGCAACTTTTCATTGGCTCGATTCTAATCGATTTAGACTAGAAATTCGCCAAAAATGAAAAAAATTCGAAGTTATCATGAAATCGAAAACCACTTTTCATTGGCTCGATTCCAATCGAATTAGAATAGCAATTCGCCAAAATTGAACAAACCCGAAGTTATCATGAAATCAAAAACAACTTTACATTGGCGCGATTCCAATCGAATTAGACTAGGAATTCCACAAAAACGATAAAACCCGAAGTGATCGTGTAATCAAAAGCCACTTTTCATTGGCTCGATTCCAATCGAATTAGACTAGCAATTCGCCAAAAACAAACAAATCCAAAGTTATAGTGAAATCAATATTGGCTCGATTCAAATCGAATTAGACTAGAAATTCGCCAAAAATGAACAAATTCGAAGTTATCATGATATCAAAAACCACTTTTCATTGGCTCGATTCTAATCGAATTAGACTAGCAATTCGCCAAAAATGAAAAAGTCCGAAGTTATCATGAAATCAAAAGCCACTTTTCGTTGGCTCGATTTCAATCGAATTGGATTAGCAATTCGCCAAAAATGAACATGCCAGAATTTATCATGAAATCAAAAACCACTTTTCATTGCCTCGATTTCAATCAAATTAGACTAACAATTCGCCAATAATGAAAAAACCCAAAGTCATCATTAAATCAAATGCCACTTTTCATTGGCTCGATTCAAATAGAATTAGACGAGCAATTCGCAAAAAATGAACAAACCCGAAGTTGTCATGAAATCCAAAGTCACTTTTCATTGGCTCTATTCCAATCGATTTAGACTAGAAATTCGCCAAAAATGAAAAAAATTCGAAGTTATCATGAAATCGAAAACCACTTTTCACTGGCTCGATTCCAATCGATTTAGATTAGCAATTCGCCAAAATTGAACAAACCCAAAGTTATCATGAAATCAAAAACAAATTTACATTGGCTCGATTCCAATCGAATTAGACTAGGAATTCCCCAAAAATGATAAAACCCGAAGTGATCATGTAATTAAAAGCCACTTTTCATTGGCTCGATTCCAATTGAATTAGACTAGCAATTCGCTAAAAACGAACAAACCCAAAGTTATTGTGAAATTAATATTGGCTCGATTCAAATCGAATTAGACTGGAAATTCACCAAAAATGAACAAATTCGAAGTTATCATGATATCAAAAACCACTTTTCATTGGCTCGATTCTAATCGAATTAGACTAGCAATTCGCCAAAAATGAACAAGCCCGAAGTTATCATGAAATCAAAAGCCACTTTTCATTGGCTCGATTTCAATCGAATTGGATTAGCAATTCGCCAAAAATGAGCATGCCAAAAGTTATCAAGAAATCAAAAACCACTTTTCATTGGCTCGATTTCAATCGAATTAGACTAACAATTCGCCAATAACGAAAAAACCCAAAGTCATCATGAAATCAAATGCCACTTTTCATTGGCTCGATTCAAATAGAATTAGACTAGTAATTCGCAAAAAATGAACAAACCCGAAGTTGTCATGAAATCAAAAGCCACTTTTCATTGGCTCGATTCCAATCGATTTAGACTAGAAATTCGCCAAAAATGAAAAAAATTCGAAGTTATCATGAAATCGAAAACCACTTTTCACTGGCTCGATTCGAATCGAATTAGACTAGTAATTCGCCGAAAATGAACAAACCCGAAGTAATCATGAAATCAAAACCCACTTTTCATTGGCTCAACTCCAATCGACTTAGACTAGCAATTCGCCAAAAATGAACAAACCGAAGTATCATGAAATCAGAAGCCACTTTTCATTGGCTCGATTCCCAATGAATTAGACTAGAAATTTGCAAAAAATGAACAAACCCGAAGTTATCATGAAATCAACGCTTTTCATTGACTCGATTCCAATCGAATTAGACTAGAATTTCTCCAAAAATAAACAAACCCGAAGTTACCATGAAATCAAAAGCCACTTTTCATTAGCTCGATTCCAATCGAATTAGGCAAGCAATTTGCCAAAAATGAAAAACCCGAAGTTATAATGAAATCAAAAGCAACTTTTCATTTACTCGATTCCAATCGAATTACACTACCAATTCGTCGAAAACGAACAAAATTGAAGTTATCATGAAATCAAAAACCACTTTTCATTGGCTCAATTCCAATCGAATTAGACTAGCCACTAACCAAAAATGAAAAAACCTGAAGTTATCATGAAATCAAAAACAACTTTTCAATTGCTCGATTCCAATCGAATAAGACTAGCAATTCACCAAAACGAACAAACCCGACGTTATCATGAAATTAAAAGCCACTTTTCATTGGCTCAATTCCAATCAGCTTAGACTAGCAATTCGCAAAAAAATGAACAAGCCCAAAGTTATCATGAAATCAAAAACCACTTTTCATTGGTTCGATTCCATTCGAATTAGACTAGAAATTCGCCAAAAATGAACAAATCCGAAGTTATCATGAAATCATAAACCACGTTTCATTGGCTCGATTCCAAACGAATTAGACTAGCAAGGTGCCGAAAACGATTAAACCCGAAGTTATCATGAAATCAAAAACCACTTTTTGTTGGCTCGATTCAAATCGAATTAGACTTGCGATTCGAAAAAAATAAACAAACCCGAAGTTATCATGAAATCAAAAACCACTTTTCATTGGCTAGATTCCAAACGAATTAGATTTGCAAGGCGCTGAAAATGAACAAACCCAAAGTTATCATGAAATCATAAACCACTTTTCACTGGCTCGATTCCAATCAAATTAGACTAGCAATTCGCAAACAACGAACAAACCTGAAGTTGTCATGAAATCAAAAACCGCGTTTCATTGGCTCGCTTCCAATCGAATTAGTCTAGCAATTTGCCAAAAACAAACATACCCGAAGTTATCATGAAATGAAAAGCCACTTTTCATTGGCTCGATTCCAATCAAATTAGACTAGCAATACGCAAAAAATAAACAAACCCGAAGTTGTCATGAAATCAAAAGCCACTTTTCATTGGCCCGATTCCAATCGATTTAGACTAGAAATTCGCCAAAAATGAAAAAAATTGAAGTTATCATGAAATCGAAAACCACTTTTCACTAGCTCGATTCCAATCGAATTAGACTAGTAATTCGCCAAAAATGAACAAACCTGAAGTTATCATGAAATCAAAATTCACTTTTCATTGGCTCGATTCCAATCGAATTAGACTAGCAATTCGCCAAAAATGAACAAACCCGAAGTATCATGAAATCAAAAGCCACCTTTCATTGGCTCGATTCCAAACGAATTAGACTAGAAGTTCGCAAAAAATGAACAAAGCCGACATTATCATGAAATCAAAGCTCGCTTTTCATTGACTCGATTCCAATCGAATTAGACTAGCAATTCGACAAAAATGATCAAACCAGAAGTTATGATGATATCAAAAGCCGCTTTTCATTGGCTCAATTCCAATCGAATTAGACTAGCAAGTCGTCGAAAACGAACAAACCCGAAATTATCATGAAATCAAAAACCACTTTTCACTAGCTCGATTCCAACCGAATTAGACTAGCCACTAACCAAAAATGAAAAAACCCGAAGTTATCATGAAATCAAAAACAACTTTTCAATTGCGCGATTGCAATCGAATTAAACTAGCAATTCACTGAAACAAACAAACCCGAAGTTATCATGAAATCAAAAGCAACTTTTAATTGGCTCGATTCCAATCGACTTCGACTAGCAATTTGTAAAAAATGAACAAACCCAAAGTTATCACAAAATCAAAATCCACTTTTCATTGGCTCTATTCCAATCAAATTAGACTAGAAATTTCCTAAAAATGAACTAACCGAAGTTATCATGAAATCATAAACCACTTTTCATTGTCTCGATTCCAAACGAAATAGACTAGCAAGTCGGCGAAAACGAATAAATCCGAAGTTATCATGAAATCAAAAACCACTTTTCATTGGCTAGGTTCCAAACGAATTAGATTTGCAAGTCGCCGAAAATGGACAAACTCGAAGTTATCATGAAATCAAAAACCACTTTTCACTGGCTCGATTCCAATCGAATTACACTAGCAATTCGCAAAATATGAACAAACCCGAAGTTGTCATGAAAACAAAAACCTCTTTTTATTGGCTCGATTCAAATCGAATTAAACTAGCAATTCGCCAAAAACTAGCATACTCGAAGTTATCATGAAATGAAAAGCCACTTTTCATTGGCTCGATTCCAATCGAAATAGATTAGCAATTCGCCAAAAATGAACAAACCCAAAGTTATCATGAAATCAAAAACCGCTTTTCACTGGCTCGATTCCAATCGAATTAGACTAGCAATTCGCGAATAACAAAAAAACCCAAAGTTATCATGAAATCAAATGCCACTTTTCATTTGCTTGATTCAAATCGAATTAGACTAGCAATTCGCCAAAAATGAACAAAACCTGAAGTTGTCATGAAATCAAAAGCCACTTTTCATTACCTCTCGATTTAAATCGAATTAGACTAGCAATTCGCCAGAAATGAACAAAACCCAAAGTTGTCGTGAAATCAAAAGCCACTTTTCATTGCCTCTATTCCAATCAAATTAGATAAGCAATTCGCCATAAACGAACTTACCTGAACTTATCTTGAAATCAAAAACAACTTTTCACAGGCTCGATTCCAATCGAATTATACGAGTAATTCGCCAAAAATGAACAAACCCGAAGTTATCATGAAATCAAAAACAACTTTTCATTGGCTCGATTCCAATCGAATTAGACAAGGAATTTGCCAAAAATGATAAAACCCGAAGTGATCATGTAATCAAAACCCACTTTTCATTGGCTCGATTCCATTCGAATTAGACTAGTAATTCGCCAAAAATGAACAAACCCGAAGTTATCATGAAATCAAAACCCACTTTTCATTGGCTTGATTCCAATCGAATTAGGCTAGCAATTCGACAACAACGAACAAACCCAATGTATCATGAAATCAAAAGCCACTTTCAATTGGCTCAATTCCAATAGAATTAGACTAGCAATTAGCAAAAAAGAACAAACCCGATGTTATCATGAAATCAAAGCTCACTTTTCATCGACTCGATTCAAATCGAATTAGACTTACAATTCGGAAAAAATGAATAGACCTGAAGTTATCAATTAATCAAAAACCACTTTTCATTGGCTCGATTAAAATCGAGTTGGACTGGTAATTCGTCAAAAATGAACAAAGCCGAAGCTATCATGAAATAATAAGCCACTTTTCATTGGCTAGATTCCAAACGAATTATATTTGTAAGTCGTCGAAAATGAACAAACCCGAAGTTATCATGAAATCAAAAGCCACTTTTCATTGGCTCGATTCCAATCGAATTAGACTTGCAATTCGCAAAAAAGAACAAACCTGAAGCTATCATGGAATTAAAAACCACTTTTCATTGGTTCAATTAAAATTGAATTAGACTAGCAATTTGCCAAAAATGAACAAACTCGAAGTTATCAGGAATTCATAAGCCACTTTTCATTGGCTAGATTCCAAACGACTTAAACTAGCATGTCGCTGAAGACGAACAAACCCGAAGTTATCATGAAATCGAAAACCACTTTTCACTGGCTCAATTCCAATCGAATTAGACTAGTAATTCGCCAAAAAGGAACAAACCCAAAGTTATTGTGAAATGAAAAAATATTTCATTGGCTCGATTCCAATCGAATTTGACTAGCAATTCCCCAAAAATAACAAACCCGAAGTTATCAAGTAATCAAAATACGCTGTTCATTGGCTCGATTCCAATCGAATTAGACTAGCAATTCACCAAAAGCGAACAAACCCAAAGTAATATGTAATCAAAAGCCTCTTTTCATTCTCTCGATTCCAATCGAATTAGACTCGCAATTCACCAAGAATGAACAAACCCGAAGTTATCATGAAACTAAAATCCACTTGTCATGGGCTCGATTCCAATTGAATTAGACTAGCAATTTGCCAAAAATGAAAAACCCGAAGTTATCATGAAATCAAAAACCACTTTTTATTGGCTCGATTCCAATCGAATTAGGCTCTCAATTTGCCAAAAATGAACAAACCCGAAGTTATCAAGTCATCAAAATCCACTTTTTATTGGCTCGATTCCAATCGAATTAGACTAGCAAATCGCCAAAAATGAACAAACCGGAGTTATCATGAAATCGAAACCCAATTTTCATTGGCTCGATCACAATCGAATTAGACTAGCAATTCGCCAAAAATGAACAAACCCGAAGTTATCATGAAATCTAAAACTAGTTTTCATTGGCTCGATTCCAATTGAATTAGACTAGCAATTCGCCAAAAATGAACAAACTCGAAGTTGCGATGAATTCAAAAGCCATT
Organism: Olea europaea var. sylvestris; assembly: GCF_002742605.1. Taxonomy (NCBI): domain Eukaryota; kingdom Viridiplantae; phylum Streptophyta; class Magnoliopsida; order Lamiales; family Oleaceae; genus Olea; species Olea europaea. Next base: position 288,231 of record NW_019245723.1, read on the forward strand.
TTTCATTCCCTCGATTCCATTCGAATTAGGCTAGAAATTCGCCAAAAACGAACAAATTTGAAGTCATCATGAAATCAAAAACCACTTTTCACTGGCTCGATTGCAATCGAATTAGACTAGAAACTCACCAAAAATGAACAACCCCGAAGTTATCATGAAATCAAAACCCACTTTTCGTTGGCTCGATTCCAATCGAATTAGACTAGCAATTCGCCAAAAACTAACAAACCCAAAGTATCATGAAATCAAAAGCTACTTCTCATTGGCTCGATACCAACCGAATTAGACAAGAAATTTGCAAAGAACGAACAAACCCGAAGTTATCATGAAATCAAAGCCCACTTTTCATCGACTCGATTCCATTCGAATTAGACTAGCAATTCGCCAAAAACGAACAAATCCAAAGTTATCATGAAATCAAAACCCACTTTTCATTGCCTTGATTCTAATCAAATTAGACTAGCAATTCGCTAAAAATGAACAAATCCGAAGTCTCATGAAATCAAAAGCCACTTTTCATTGGTCGATTACAATCGAATTAGACTAGCATTTCCCAAAAAATGAACAAACCCGACGTTACCATGAAATCAAAACCCACTTTTCATCGACTCAATCCAAATCGAATTAGACTTGCAATTTGCGAAAAAAAACAAACCCGAAGTTATCATTAAATCAAAAACCACTTTTCATTAGCTCGATTAAAATCGAATTAGACTGGCAATTCGCCAAAAATGAACAAACCCGAAGTTATCATGAAATCATAAGCCACTTTTCAATGGCTAGATTCCAAACGAATTAGACTAGCAAGACGCGAAATTATCAAGTAATCAAAATACACTTTTCATTGGCTCGATTCCAATCGAATTAGACAAGCAATTCGCCAAAAGTGAAAAAACCCAAAGTTAACATGTAATCAAAAGCCTCTTTTCATTCGCTCAATTCCAATTGAATTAGACTCACAATTCGCCAAGAACGAAAAAACCCGAAGTTATCATGAAATCAAAATCCACTTGTCATGGGCTCGATTCCAATCAAATTAGACTAGCAATTTGCCCAAAATGAAAAACTCGAAGTTATCATGAAATCAAAATCACTTTTCATTAGCTAGATTCCAAACAAATTAGATTTGCAAGTCGCCGAAAATGAACAAACCCGAAGTTATCATGAAATCAAAAACCACTTTTCATTGGCTCGATTCCAATCGAATTAGAATTGCAATTCGCAAAAAGCGAATAGACCCGAAGTTTTCATGGATCAAAAACCACTTTTCATTGGCTCGATTAAAATCGAATTAGACTCGCAATTCGCCAAAACTGAACAAACCTGAAGTTATCAAGTAATCAAAATCCACTTTTCATTGGCTCGATTCCAATCGAATTAGACTAGCAATTCGCCAAAAATGAACAAACTCGAAGTATCATGAAATCAGAAGCCACTTTTCATTGGCTCGATTCCAATCGAATTAGACTAGTAATTTGCAAAAAATGAACAAACCCGAAGTTATCATGAAATCAAAGCCCACTTTTCATCGACTCGATTCCATTCGTATTAGACTAACAATTCGCCAAAAATGAACAAACCCGAAGTTATTTTGAAATCAAAACCCACTTTTTATTGGCTCGATTCCAATCGAGTTAGACTAGCAATTCACGAAAAACGAACAAACCAGAAGTATCATGAACTCAAAAGCAACTTTTCATTGGCTCGATTTCAATCGACTTAGACTAGCAATTCACAAAAAAGAACAAACTCGAATTTATCATGAAACCAAAGCCCACTTTTCATCGACTCAATTCAAATCGAATTAGACTTGCAATTAGAAAAAAAATGAACAAACCCGAAGTTATCATTAAATCAAAAACCACTTTTCATTGGCTCGATTAAAATCGAATTAGACTGGCAATTCGCCAAAAATAAACAAATCCGAAGTTATCATGAAATCATAAACCACTTTTCATTAGCTAGATTCCAAACAAATTAGATTTGCAAGTCGCCGAAAATGAACAAACCCGAAGTTATCATGAAATCAAAAACCACTTTTCATTGGCTCGATTCCAATCGAATTAGAATTGCAATTCGCAAAAAGCGAATAGACCCGAAGTTTTCATGGATCAAAAACCACTTTTCATTGGCTCGATTAAAATCGAATTAGACTAGCAATTTGCCAAAAATGAATAAAGTTGAAGTTATCATGAAATCATAAATCACTTTTCACTGGCTAGATTCCAAACGACTTAGACTAGCAAGTCGTCGAAAACGAACAAACCTAAAGTTATCATGAAATCGAAAACCACTTTTCACTGGCTCTATTCCAATAGAATTAGACTAGCAATTTCCCAAAAAGGAACAAACCCGAAGTTGTCATGAAATCAAAAACAACTTTTCATTGGCTCGATTCCAATCGAATTAGACTAGCAATTCGCCAAAAATGAACATACCCGAAGTTATCAAGTAATCAAAATCCACTTTTCATTGGCTCGATTCCAATCAAATTAGACTAGCAATTCCCCAAAAGCGAACAAACCCGAAGTTAAATTGTAATCAAAAGCCTTTTTCATTGGCTCGATTCTAATCGAATTAGACTAGTAATTCGCCAAAAACGAACAAATCGGAAGTTATCATGAAATCATAAGCCACTTTTCATTGGCTCGATTCCAATCGACTTAGACAAGCAGTTCGCAAAAAACGAACAAACCCAAAGTTATCATGCAATCAAAAACCACTTTTCATTGGCTCGATTCCAATTGAATTAGACTAGCAATTCGCAAAAAACAAACAAACCCAAAGTATCATGAAATCAAACGCCACTTCTTATTGGCTCGATTCCAATCGAATTAGACAAGCAATTCACAAAGAATGAAAAAACCCGAAGTTATCATGACATCAAAGCCCACTTTTCATCGACTCGATTCCATTCGAATTAGACTAGCAATTCGCCAAAAACGAACAAATCTGAAGTTATCATGAAATCAAAACCCACTTTTCATTGGCTCGATTCCAATCAAATTAGAATAGCAATTCGCTAAAAATGAACAAACCCGAAGTATCATGAAATCAAAAGCAACTATTCATTGGCTCGATTCCAATCGAATTAGACTAGCAATTTGCAAAAAATGAACAAACCCGACGTTACCATGAAATCAAAGCCCACTTTTCATCGACTCGATCCAAATCGAATTAGACTTGCAATTCGCAAAAATGAACAAACCCGAAGTTATCATTAAATAAAAAACTACTTTTCATTGGCACGATTAAAATCGAATTAGACTGGTAATTCTCCAAAAACGAACAAACCCGAAGTTATCATGAAATCATAAGCCACTTTCATTGGCTCTATTCCAAACGAATTAGACTAGCAAGACGCTGAAAATGAACAAACCTGAAGTTATCATGAAATCGAAAACCACTTTTCACTGGCTCAATTCCAATCAAATTAGACTAGTAATTCGCCAAAAATGAACAAACCCAAAGTTATCTTGAAATCAAAAACAACTTTTCATTGGCTCGATTCCAATCGAATTAGACTAGAAATTCGCCAAAAACGAACAAAGGCGAAATTATCAAGTAATCAAAATACACTTTTCATTGGCTCGATTCCAATCGAATTAGACTAGCAATTCGCCAAAAGTGAGCAGACCCGAAGTTAACATGTAATCAAAAGCCTCTTTTCATTCACTGGATTCCAATCGAGTTAGACTCGCAATTCGCCAAGAACGAACAAACCCAAAGTTATCATGAAATCAAAATCCACTTTCAATTGGCTCGATTCCAATCGAATTAGACTAGCAATTCACAAAAAACAACAAACCCGTTGTTATCATGAAATCAAAGCCCCCTTTTCATCGACTCGATTCAAATCGAATTAGACTTACAATTCGAAAAAAAATGAACAAACCCGAAGTTATCAATAAATCAAAAACCACTGTTCATTGGCTCGATTAAAATCGAATTAGACTAGCAATTCACAAAAAACAACAAACCCGTTGTTATCATGAAATCAAAGCCCCCTTTTCATCGACTCGATTCAAATCGAATTAGACTTACAATTCGAAAAAAAATGAACAAACCCGAAGTTATCAATAAATCAAAAACCACTGTTCATTAGCTCGATTAAAATCGAATTAGACTGGTGATTCGCCAAAAATGAACAAACCCAAAGTTATCATGAAATCATAAGCCACTTTTCATTGGCTAGATTCAAAACGAATTAGATTTGTAAGTCGCCGAAAACGAACAAGCCCGAAGTTATCATGAAATCAAAAACCACTTTTAATTGGCTCGATTCCAATCGAATTAGACTTGTAATTCGCAAAAAAGAACAAACCCGAAGTTATCATGGAATCAAAAACCACTTTTCATTGGTTCGATTAAAATCGAATTAGACTAGCAATTCGCCAAAAGTAAACAACTCGAAGTTATCATGAAATCATACGCCACTTTTCATTGGCTAGATTCCAAACGACTTAGACTACCAAGTCGCTGAAACGAACAAACCCGAAGTTATCATGAAATCGAAAATCACTTTTCACTGGCTCGATTCCAATCGAATTAGACTAGTAATTCGTCAAAAAGGAACAAACCCAAAATTATCGTGAAATCAAAAACAACTTTTCATTGGCTCGATTCCAATCGAATTAGACTAGCAATTCACCAAAAACGAACAAACTCGAAGTTATCAAGTAATCAAAATACACTTTTCATTGGCTCGATTCCAATCGAATAAGACTAGCAATTCGCCAAGAGGGAACAAACCTGAAGTTAACATGTAATCAAAAGCCTCTTTTCAGTCGGTCGTTTCCAATCAAATTAGACTCGTAATTTGCCAAGAACGAACAAACCCGAAGTTATCATGAAATCAAAATCCACTTGTCATTGGCTCGATTCCAATCGAATTAGACTAGCAATTTGCCAAAAATGAAAAGCCAAAAGTTATCATGAAATCAAAAACCACTTTTCATTGGCTCGATTCCAATCGAATCAGGCTCGCAATTCGCCAAAAATGAACAAACCCAAAGTTATCAAGTAATCAAAATCCACTTTTCATTAGCTAGATTCCAATTGAATTGGACTAGCAATTCACCAAAAATGAACAAACATGGAGTTATCATGAATTCAAAACCCAGTTTTCGTTGGCTCAATTCCAATTGAATTAGACAAGCAATTCGCTAAAAATGAACAAACTCGGAGTTATCATGAAATTAAAACCCAGTTTTCATTGGCTCGATTCCAATTGAATTAGACTAGCAATTCGCCAAAAATGAATAAACTTGAAGTTGCGATGAATTCAAAAGCCATTTTTCATTTTCTCGATTCCATTCGAATTAGACTAGAAATTCGCCAAAAACGACCAAATTCGAAGTTATCATGAAATCGAAAACAACTTTTCACTGGCTCGATTCCAATCGAATTAGACTAGCAATTCGCCAAAAATGAACAACCCCGAAATTATCATGAATCAAAACCCAATTTTCGTTGGGTCGATTCCTATCGAATTAGACTAGCAATTTCCCAAAAACTAACAAACCCGAAGTATCATGAAATCAAAAGCCACTTTTCATTGGCTCGATTCCAATCGAATTAGACAAGCAATTCGCAAAGAACGAACAAACCCGAAGTTATCATGAAATCAAAGCTCACTTTTCATCGACTCGATTCGGTTCGAATTAGACTAGCAATTCGTCAAAAATGAACAAATCCGAAGTTAACATGAAATCGAAACCCACTTTTCATTCGCTTGATTCCAATCGAATTAGACTAGCAATTCGCTAAAAACGAACAAACCAGAAGTATCATGAAATCAAAAGCCACTTTTCATTGGCTCGATTCCAATCGAATTAGACTAGCAATTCTCAAAAAATGAACAAACCCGACGTTACCACGAAATCAAAGCGCACTTTTCATCGACTAGATTCAAATCGAATTAGACTTGCAATTCACCAAAAATGAACAAACCCAAAGTTTTCATTAAATCAAAAACCACTTTTCATTGGCTCGATTAAAATCGAATTAGACTGGCAATTCGCCAAAAATGAACAAACCCGAAGTTATCATGAAATCATAAGCCACTTTTCATTGGCTAGATTCCAAATGAATTAGATTTACAAGTCGTCGAAAATGAACAAACCCGAAGTTATCATGAAATCAATAACCACTTTTCATTGGGTAGATTCCAATCAAATTAGACTAGCAATTCATAAAATAGAACAAACCCGAAGTTGTCATGAAATCAAACCCCACTTTTCATCGACTCGATTTAAATCGAATTAGACTTGCAATTCGAAAAAAAGAATAGACCCAAAGTTATCATTAAATGAAAAACCACTTTTCAATGGCTCGATTAAAATCGAATTAGACTCGTAATTCGCCAAAAATGAACAAACCCGAAGTTATCATGAAATCATAAACCACTTTTCATTGGCTAGATTCGAAACAAATTAGATTTGCAAGTCGCCGAAAATGAACAAACCCGAAGTTATCATGAAATCAAAAATCACTTTTCATTAGCTCGATTCCAATCAATTAGACTTGCAATTCGCAAAAAATGAACAAGCCCAAAGTTATCATGGATCAAAAACCACTTTTCAATGATTCGATTAAAATCGAATTAGACTAGCAATTCGCCAAAAACGAACAAACCCGAAGTTATCATGAAATCATAAGCTACTTTTCATTGGCTAGATTCCAAATGACTTAGACAAGCAAGTCGCTGAAAACGAACCAACCCGAAGTTATCATGAAATCGAAAGCCACTTTTCACTTGCTCGATTCCAATCGAATTAGATTAGCAATTCGCCAAAAAGGAACAAACCCAAAGTTATCGTGAAATCAAAAACAACTTTTCATTGGCTTGATTCCAATCAAATTAGACTAGCAATTCGCCAAAAGCAAACAAACCCGAAGTGTTGGGAATCAAAAGCCGCTTTTCATTAGCTCGATTCCAGTCGAATTAGACTAGCGATTCGCAAAAATGAACAAACCCGACATTTCCATGAAATCAAAGTCCACTTTTCATGGACTCGATTCAAATCGAATTAGACTTGCTATTCGCAGAAAACTAACAAACCCGAAGTTTTCAGTAAATCAAAAACCACTTTTCATTGGCTCGATCAAAATTGAATTAGACTGGCAATTTGTCAAAAAGGAACAAACCCGAAGTTATCATGAAATCATAAGCCACTTTTCATTGGCTAGATTCCAAACGAATTAGATTTGCAAGTCGTCGAAAATGAACAAACACGAAGTTATCATGAAATCAAAAACCAATTTTCACCGGCTCGATTCCAATCGAATTGGACCAGCAATTCGCAAAAAAGAACAAACCCGAAGTTGTCATGAAATCAAACCCCACTTTTCATCGACTCGATTTAAATCGAATTAGACTTTTAATTCGAAAAAAAGGAACAAACCCAAAGTTATAATTAAATCAAAAACCACTTTTCATCGGCTCGATTAAAATCGAATTAAACTGGTAATTCGCCAAAAATGAACAAGCCCGAAGTATTATGAAATTAACAGCCACTTTTCATTGGCTCCATTCATATCGAATTAGACTAGTAATTCGCAAAAAAGAACACACCCGAAGTTGTCATGAAATCAAAGCCCACTCGTCATTGGCTCGATTCAAATCGAATTAGACTTGCAATTCGAAGAAAATGAACAAACCCGAAGTTATCATTAAATCAAAAACCACTTTTCATTGGCTCGATTAAAATTGAATTAGACTGGTAATTTGCCAAAAATGAACAAATCTGAAGTTATCATGAAATCATAAGCCACTTTTCATTGGCTAGATTCCAAACGACTTAGACTAGCAAGTCGCTGAAAACGAACAAACCCGAAGTTATCATGAAATCAAAAACCACTTTTCACTGGCTCGATTCCAGTCGAATTAGACTAGCAATTCGCCCAAAAGGAACAAACCCGAAGTTATCGTGAAATAAAAATCAACTTTTCATTGGCTCGATTCCAATCGAATTATACTAGCAATTCGCCAAAAACAAACAAACCCGAAGTTATCAAGTAATCAAAATCCACTTTTCATTTCCTCGATTCCAATCGAATTATATTAACTATTAACCAAAAATGAACAAACCCAAAGTTATCATGAAATCAAAAACCACTTTTCATTAGCTCGATTCCAATCGAATTAGACTAGCAATTCGGCAAAAACGAACAAACTCGAAGTTATCAAGTAATCAAAACACACTTTTCATTGGCTCGATTCCAATTGTATTAGACTAGCAATTCGCCAAAAGCGAACAAACCCAAAGTTAACATGTAATCAAAAGCCTCTTTTCATTGGCTCGATTCCAATCGAATTAGACTCGCAATTCGCCAAGAACGAACAAATTCGAAGTCATCACGAAATCAAAACCACTTGTCATGGGCACGATTCCAATCGAATTAGATTAGCAATTTGCCAAAAATGAAAAATCAAAGTTATCATGAAATCAAAAACCACTTTTTATTTGCTCGATTCCAATCGAATTAGACTAGCTATTCGCCAAAAATGAACAAATTCGGAGTTATCATGAAATTAAAACCCAGTTTTCATTGGCTCGATTCCAATTGAATTAGACTAACAATTTGCCAAAAATGAGCAAACTCGGAGTTATCATGAAATCAAAACCCAGTTTTCATTGGCTCGATTCCAATTGAATTAGACTAGCAATACGCCAAAAAAGAACAAACCCAAAGCTGCGACGAAATCAAAAGACATTTTCCATTCCCTCGATTCCATTTGAATTAGACTAGAAATTAGCCAAAAATGAACAAATTCGAAGTTATCATGAAATCAAAAACCACTTTTCACTAGCTCGATTCCAATCGAATTAGACTAGCAATTCGCTGAAAATGAACAACCCCAAAGTTATCATGAAATCAAAACCCACTTTTCGTTGGTTCGATTCCAATCGAATTAGACTAGCAATTCACCAAAAACTAACAAACCTGAAGTATCATGAAATCAAAAGCCACTTTTCATTGGCTCGATTTCAATCGAATTAGACAAGCAATTTCCAAAGAACGAACAAATCCGAAGTTATCATGAAATCAAAGCCCACTTTTCATCGACTCGATTCCATTCGAATTAGACTAGCAATTTGCCAAAAATGAACAAATCCGAAGTTATCATGAAATCAAAACCCACTTTTCATTGGCTCAATTCCAATCGAATTAGACTAGCAATACGCTAAAATCGAACAAACCCGAAGTATCATAAAATAAAAAGCCACCTTTCATTGGCTCGATTCCAATCGAATTAGACTAGCAATTCACAAAAAATGAACAAACCCGATGTTACCATGAAATCAAAGCCCACTTTTCATCGACTCGATTCAAATCAAATTAGACTTGCAATTCGTAAAATACGAACAAACCCGAAGTTATCATTAAATCAAAAACCACTTTTCATTGGCTCGATTAAAATCGAATTAGACTTGCAATTCTCCAAAAATGAACAAACCCGAAGTTATCATGAAATCATAAGCCACTTTTCATTGGCTAGATTCCAAACGAATTAGACTAGCAAGTCGCTGAAAACAAACAAACCCGAAGCTATCATGAAATCAAAAACCACTTTTCACTGGCTCGATTCCAATCAAATTAGACTTGCAATTCGTAAAATACGAACAAACCCGAAGTTATCATTAAATCAAAAACCACTTTTCATTGGCTCGATTAAAATCGAATTAGACTTGCAATTCTCCAAAAATGAACAAACCCGAAGTTATCATGAAATCATAAGCCACTTTTCATTGGCTAGATTCCAAACGAATTAGACTAGCAAGTCGCTGAAAACAAACAAACCCGAAGCTATCATGAAATCAAAAACCACTTTTCACTGGCTCGATTCCAATCAAATTAGACTAGCAATTCGCTGAAAATGAACAACCCTAAAGTTATCATGAAATCGAAACCCACCTTTCGTTGGCTCGATTCCAATCGAATTAGACTAATGATTTGCCAAAAACTAACAAACCTGAAGTATCATGAAATCAAAAGCCACTTTTCACTGGCTCGATTCCAATCGAATTAGACAAGCAATTCGTAAAGAACGAACAAACCCGAAGTTATCATGAAATCAAAGCCAAGTTTTCATCGACTCGATTCCATTCGAATTATACTAGCAATTCGCCAAAAATGAACAAATTCGAAGTTATCATGAAATCAAAACCCACTTCTCATTGGCTCGATTCCAATCGAATTAGACTAGCAAACGCTAAAAATGAACAAACTCGAAGTATCATGAAATCAAAAGCCACCTTTCATTGCTCGATTCCAATCGAATTAGACTATCAATTCACAAAAAATGAACAAACCCGACGTTACCATGAAATCAAAGCCCACTTTTCATTGACTCGATTCAAATCGAATTAGACTTGCAATTTGCAAAAATCAAACAAACCCGAAGTTATCATTAAATCAAAAACCACTTTTCGTCGGCTCGATTAAAATCGAATTAGACTGGCAATTCTCCAAAAATGAACAAACCCAAAGTTATCATGAAATCATAAGCCACTTTTCATTGGCTAGATTCCAAACGAATTAGACTAGCAAGTCACTGAAAACGAACAAACCCAAAATTATCATGAAATCAAAAACCACTTTTCACTGGCTCGATTCCAATCGAATTAGACTAGCAATTCGCCAAAAACGAATAAACCCAGAGTTATCATGAAATAAAAACCCAGTTTTCATTTGCTCGACTCCAATTGAATTGGACTAACAATTCGCCAAAAATGAACAAACCCCGGAGTTATCATGAAATCAAAACCCAGTTTTCATTGGCTGGATTCGAATTGAATTAGACTAGCAATTCGCCAAAATAGAACAAACCCAAAGCTGCGATGAAATCAAAAGCCATTTTCCATTCCCTCGATTCCATTTGAATTAGACTAGAATTTAGCCAAAAATGAATAAATTCGAAGTTATCATGAAATCAAAAATCACTTTTCACTGGCTCGATTCCAATCGAATTAGACTAGGAATTCGTTGAAAATGAACAACCCCGAAGTTATCATGAAATCAAAACCCACTTTTCGTTGGCTCAATTCCAATCGAACTAGACTAGCTATTCGCCAAAAACTAACAAACCTGAAGTATCATGAAATCAAAAGCCACTTTTCATTGGCTTAATTCCAATCGAATTAGATAAGCAATTCGCAAAGAAGGAACAATCCCGAAGTTATCATGAAATCAAAGCCCACTTTTCATCGACTCGATTCCATTCGAATTAGACTAGCAATTTGCCAAAAACGAACAAATCCGAAGTTATCATGAAATCAAAACCCACTTTTCATTGGCTCGATTCCAATCGAATTAAACTAGCAATACGCTAAAAATGAACAAACCCGAAGTATCATGAAATCAAAAGCCACCTTTCATTGGCTTGATTCCAATCGAGGATTAGCAATTCGCAAAAAAGGAACAAACCCGATGTTACCATGAAATCAAAGCCCACTTTTCATAGACTCGATTCAAATCAAATTAGACTTGCAATTTGTAAAAAATGAACAAACCCGAAATTATCATTAAATCAAAAACCACTTTTCATTGGCTCATTTAAAATCAAATTAGACTGGCAATTCTCCAAAAATGATCAAACCCGAAGTTATCATGAAATCATAAGCCACTTTTCATTGGCTAGATTCCAAACGAATTAGACTAGCAAGTCGCTGAAAACGAACAAACTCGAAGTTATCATGAAATCAAAAACCACTTTTCATTGGCTCGATTCCAATCGAATTAGACTAGCAATTCGCCAAAAATGAACAAACCCTGAGTTATCATGAAATCAAAACACAATTTTCATTGGCTCGATTCCAATTAAATTAGACTAATGATTCGCCAAAAATGAACAAACTCGGAGTTATCATGAAATCAAAACCCAGTTTTCATTGGCTTGATTCCAATTGAATTAGACTAGCAATTCGCCAAAAAAGAACAAACCCAAAGCTGCGATGAAATCAAAAGCCAATTTCCATTCCCTCGATTCCATTTCAATTAGACTAGAAATTAGCCAAAACGAACAAATTCGAAGCTATCATGAAATCAAAAACACTTTTCATTGGCTCGATTCCAATCGAATTAGATTAGGAATTCGTTGAAAATGAACAACCCCGAAGTTATCATGAAATCAAAACCCACTTTTCGTTGGTTCGATTCCAATCGAATTAGACTAGCAATTCGCCAAAAACTAACAAACCTGAAGTATCATGAAATCAAAAGCCAATTTTCATTGGCTTGATTCCAATCGAATTAGACAAGCAATTCGCAAAGAACGAGCAAACTCGAAGTTATCACGAAATCAAAGCCCACTTTTCATCGACTCGATTCCATTCGAATTAGACTAGTAATTCGCCAAAAATGAACAAATCCGAAGTTATCGTGAAATCAAAACCCACTTTTCATTGGCTCGATTCCAATCGAATTAGGCTGGCAATATGCTAAAAATGAGCAAACCTAAAGTATCAAGAAATCAAAAGCCACCTTTCATTAGCTTGATTTCAATCGAATTAGACTAGCAATTCATAAAAAATGAACAAACCCAATGTTACCATGAAATCAAAGCCCACTTTTCTTAGACTCGCTTCAAATCGAATTAGACATGCAATTTGCAAAAAATGAACAAGCCTGAAGTTATCATTAAATCAAAAATCACTTTTCATTGGCTCGATTAAAATCGAATTAGACTGGTAATTCTCCAAAAATGAACAAAGCCAAAGTTATCATGAAATCATAAGCCACTTTTGATTGGCTAGATTCCAAACGAATTAGACTAGCAAGTCGCTGAAAACGAACAAACCTGAAGTTATCATGAAATCAAAAACCACTTTTCACCAGCTTGATTCCAATCGAATTAGACTAGCAATTTGCCAAAAATGAACAATCCCTGAGTTATCGTGAAATCAAAACCCAGTTTTCATTGGCTCGATTCCAATTGAATTAGACTAACAATCCGCCAAAAATGAACAAACCTGGAGTTATCATGAAATCAAAATTCAGTTTTCATTGGCTTGATTCCAATTGAATTAGACTAGAAATTCACCAAAAAAGAACAAACCCAAAGCTGCGATGAAATCAAAAGCCATTTTCCATTCCCTCGATTCCATTTCAATTAGACAAGAAATTTGCCAAAAATGAACAAATTCGAAGTTATCATGAAATCAAAAACCACTTTTGATTTGAGGCACTGTTCATCTTGAAATATTGTTCACAAAAAACAAATTTATATATATATATATATATATATATATATATAAATAACATATTCGTGTCAAAACATTCATCTATTCCACTTGTTCAAGTCCTTTGAGTCTCGTGGTCTTTGATTAATATTCGATTTATTTGAATTGCTGGTAAAACAATTGATTTAGTTCACTTGGTTCGTTGAAGTACTTGGAGGGAGACTTTGAGTGGTAAAAGGCCGAGTTGTGAGTTTAATAGAGGGAAAAGCTATAGTGAGTGTTTTTCGAGTGAAATCTTTGTGAGGCATAAAAAAATTGTGTGATATGATGTCGAAAAGAGAAGGTTCTAATTCAAGCCGAAATGGTAATGACAACAATGCATCGGAGGACATGATAAGGAGGTTTGAAAGGGTACTTGGTGATGTTAGGGAGAAGATGGATAGGCAAGGGGAATGGATGGCACAAATGGGTACTAAAATTGCCAATCTTAGCCGGGGACAAGTGGAGATATCTAATGCTAGAGGGCCGAGTAGGCGTGAATCTAAGAGAGGAAGGCGAGACGAGTATCATAGTGATGAGGATGATTTTGATGAAAATGACATTGATATGGGTCGAGCGAGGCATAGGGGCGATAGGATGGAAAGACGGGGTAGGAATAACTTGGGAGATGAAGTATACGAAAATTTGGGGAGTATTAATATGACTATTCCACAATTTAAGAGGAGAAGCGATCCGAAAGCATATTTAGAGTGGGAAAGGAAGGTTGAGATGATTTTTGAGTGCTATAATTATTCGGAGGAGAAAAAGGTAAAATTGGCGGTGCTTGAATTCGTGGATTATGCGATATCTTAGTGGGATCAAGTACTTACATCACGACGTAGGGGTCGGGAAAGGCCAATTACACTTGGGATGAGTTGAAGATGTTGATGAGGAGGAGGTTTGTTCCGAGTCACTATTATAGGAAAATCCATCAAAAATTGCAAGGTTTGTACCAAGGATCGAAAAGTGTAGAGGATTATCACAGTGAGATGGAAATTCTTATGATTCGGGCTAATGTGGAGGAAGATCGGGAAGCTACCATGGCACGGTTCTTGAATGGGTAAAATCGGGATATTGCAAATGTTGTAGAGTTGCAACACTATGTGGAAATCGAGGACATGTTCATGTGGCAATGAAGGTCGAGAGGCAATTGAAGAGGAAGGGGACGTCTAGGCAACCGTTAGGACTTCAAATTCTGACTCAACATGGAAATCGAAGTGGGATGACAACAACAAAAACGGGGCTACACTAGAGGTAAAAATGATTGGCAAAAGGGCAAGGATGAAAATGCTAGCAAACTAATATCAAAATCGGAGGCACAACCGTCGCGCAATCGGGACATCAAATGTTTTAGGTGTTTGGGAACGGGGCATATTGCTTCTCAATGCCCAAATAAACGGGTGATAGTGTTGTGAGATAATGGAGAGATTGTGAGCAATAGTGATGGTGAGTTTGATGACATGCCGGCATTGGATGGTGTTAATGAAGAAGAAAAAGTTGAAGGGCCGGTTGGGGAACTACTAGTCACAAGGCGAGCTCTCACTACTCAGGTTAAAGCGGATGACTAAGAGTTGCAACGGGAGAACATTTTCCACACTCGATGCTACGTCAACAATATGGTATGTAGTGTTATAATTGATGGTGGTAGTTGCACTAATGTAGCTAGCGTATCTCTTGTAGAAAAGTTGGGTTTAACATTGTTGAAACACCCGAGACCTTATAAATTGTAATGGTTGAATGAGAGTGATGAGGTGAGGGTGAATTGAAGAGTGTTAATTAATTTGTCAATTGGGAGTTATAAGGATGAGTTAGTATGTGATGTGGTGCCAATGCAAGAATGACATATTTTATTGGGGCGACCATGGCAATACGATAGGAATGCTATGCATGATGGGTAGAAAAATCGATATAGTTTCATTAAGGATGGAAGGACCATTACTCTTGTGCCATTAACACCGGCACAAGTCTATGAAGATCAATTAAAATTGAGAAGTGAGGAAGAGAGGAGAGCAAAAGTGTTAGAAAAAATGAGAGCAAATAGTGAGTTGGAGAAAAAGAGAGAAAATGTTGAGGTAGCCATTAGAGAGAAAAAGAGAGAGCAATCACAAGAGAGAAAAGAAAGAGAGTGCCTCGAGAGAAGAGAGAAAACACGAGTGAATTTCTTTGCAAAAGAGATTGATTTGAGGAGGGCGGTAGTTGAGAGAAAAGAGATGATCTTGTTCGTTTATAAGGAATCACTCCTCAATTTTGAGGAAACTAACCCACCCCTCCCTAGTTTGGCTAAGTCTTTGTTACAGAAATTCGACGATGTGTTTTCAGAGGTTGCACCAAGTGGATTGTCGCCTATTCGAGGCATTGAACATCAAATTGACTTCATACCCAGAGCTGTCATTCCAAATCGATCGACTTATCGAAGTAATCCCGAGGAGACTAAGGAGCTTCAAAGGCAAGTGGAGGAGTTGATGAGCAAAGGATACGTGAGGGAAAGCATGAGTCCTTGTGCGGTACCGATTTTGCTTGTACCAAAAAAGGATGGAACATGGCGAATGTGCATGGATTGTAGGGCTATCAACAACATAACGGTAAAGTATCATCACCCTATACCTAGGTTAGATGACATGCTTGATGAATTACATGGTTCTTGCATATTTTCTAAAATTGATTTAAAAAGCGGGTATCATCAAATTCGTATGCGGGAGGGTGATGAATGGAAAACAACTTTTAAAACTAAATATGGTTTATATGAATGGTTGGTTATGCCGTTTGGACTGACAAATGCACCTAGCACTTTTATGCGTTTAATGAATCATGTTTTACGTGCTTTTATAGGAAATTTGTTGTGGTTTATTTTGACGACATCTTAATCTATAGCAAAAACCTAGGAGAGCATTTGGAACATTTAAAATGTGTGCTAATTGTTTTAAGGAAAGAACAACTCTATGCTAATCTTAAAAAATGCACATTTTGTATGGATAGAGTTATATTTCTTGGATTTGTGGTTAGTACTAATGGGGTAGAAGTAGACGATGAAAAGATAAAGGCTATTAGAGATTGGCCAACACCTAAAAGCATAATGGAAGTTAGGAATTCTCATGGTTTGGCTAGTTTTTATAGGCAATTTGTGAAGGATTTTAGCACTATCACTACACCACTCACGGAAGTAGTTAAAAAGAGTGTAGGTTTTCATTGGGGTGATGAACAAGAACTTGTATTTAATACTATTAAAGGTAGATTGTGTGAAACACCTGTTTTGGCATTACCTAACTTTGATAAAACATTCAAGATTGAGTGTGATGCATCAGGAATAGGGATTGGAGCAGTTTTAATGTAGGATCGGAGACCTATTACATACTTTAGCGAGAAATTGAGTGAAGCTTCTTTAAATTATCCTACAGATGACAAAGAACTTTATGCACTTGTTCAAGTTTTGGAGACTTGGCAACATTATCTATGGCCGAAGGAGTTCGTAATACACACCGATCATGAGTCACTAAAGCACTTGTGGGGACAAGGTAAATTGAACAAGAGGCATGCAAGGTGGATGGAATTCATTGAGACCTTTCCATACGTCATTCGGTATAAGAAAGGTAAGGAAAATGTGGTGGCAGATGCGTTGTCGCGAAGGTACTTATTGCTAACTACTCTTGATTCTAAGTTACTTGAGTTTGAACATATTAAGGAATTATATGAAAAAGATGTTGATTTTTCAGATATTTATTTGTCATGCATTAAGGAGGCGGTTGATAGGTTCTTTAGGCATGAGGGGTATTTATTTCGGGAAAATAGGTTATGTGTTCCTAATTGTTCTATTCGAGAATTGTTAGTAAGGGAGGCACATAGTGGTGGATTTATGGGACACTTTGGGGTTCAAAAGACTTTAGATGTATTGAAGGAGCATTTTTATTGGCCTAAGATGAAAAGTGATGTTGAGCGAATTTGAAGTCGATGCATAGGTTGTAAAAAGGCTAAATCTAAGGTTTTACTATAAGGTTTGTACACACCTTTACCTACACCTAGTGAGCATTGGGTTGATATCTCGATGGACTTTGTTTTGGGATTACCTAGGACTAAGAGAGGTCGGGATTCTATTTTTGTGGTTGTAGATAGGTTCAGGAAAATGACACATTTTATACCATGTCACAAAACTGACGATGCCACGAACATTGCTGACTTATTCTTTAAAGAGATTGTGCGTTTACATGGGGTTCCTAGAAGCATAGTGTCGGATCGGGATGTCAAATTTTTAAGCCACTTTTGGAGAGTTTTGTGGGGGTAAGTTAGGCACTAAGTTATTATTTTCCAAAACTTGTCACCCACAAACCGATGGGCAGATCGAGGTAGTGAATAGGACTATGACACAATTGTTACGCACAGTAATCAATAAAAATTTGAAGAGTTGGGAGGAGTGTCTACCATTTGTTGAATTTGCATACAATCGAGCTGTTCACTCTACTACGTCATATTCTCTATTTGAAATTATATATGGTTTTAATCCACTAACTCCTTTGGATTTAATTCCTTTACCTGTGAATGAACATGGTAGTTTAGATGGCAAAAAGAAGGCGGAATTGATTAAGTCACTCCATGAAAAGGTAAAAGCGCAAATTGAAAACAAAAGTAAGTTGGTTGCATCGCAGGCGAACAAAGGTAGGAAGCGCGTGACATTCAAGCCAAGAGATTGGGTTTGGGTACATCTTAGGAAAGAGCGGTTTCCGAAGTAAAGGAAGTCCAAGTTGCAACCAAGGGGCGATGGTCCATTTCAAGTGATTAAAACGATAAACGACAATGCTTACAAGTTGGACCTTCCAGGTGAGTACAATGTTTTGGCTACTTTTAATGTATCTGCTCTCTCTCTGTTTGATGTAGGTTCAGATTCGAGGATGAATCCTTTTGAAGAGAGAGGGGATGATATGATCCTGGAGTCAAGCCCGACGAAGGCAAGTGCGAGACGAGACCTGTTGATAGTCGATGGCGGACCAATGACGCGATCAAGGGAAAAGCAAGTGAAACAAGCGATGGGATTGCTCGTTCAAGAAACTATTGATGGAACCATGTTCGAGACTCAAAATGGAGCAACTTTCATGTTTGGGTCGAAGGCAGAATCAACTTGGATCAATTTGTTATCAAGGGACGAAACCGGAGGCTGAAAATAAGCCTGTGTGACCGTACAGCAAAAACACCATGCGGCCGCACAAGCCAAAAAAATTGGCGAATTTTCCAATTTTGGCAATTTTCCATATTTTGTTAGATTTTGATTCTTTTCCATATTTTGGAGATTATGCTCGACTTTTGCACGATTTTTACCTAGTTTTTAGGTTTAGTATAAATAGGAGTTTTCATTCAATTGTTAAAAAAACCTTTTGACATTATTGATATTGAATTAAAGTGAGGCGTATTGTCTTCTCTTCATCGTTCTTCATTGAACAATTTCGAACTTATCAAGTGTTAACTTGTGGCATTCAAACAATCGGATTTAATTCTTCGATTGCATGATCAAGGGGTTTTTCAAGCGTCGTTCTTGTTGGGTTTTTTGGTTCAACTTTCTTTTGGGTTAATCCTAAACTTTGGATTAATTTGGCTTTCTTGGGTTCGTCAATCTCGTTGTGGGTTTCGTAGCCAACGTTACTACGGGGTTCACATCACGAAAACCACTTTTCATTGGCTCGATTCCAATCGAATTAAACAAGCAATTCGCAAAGAACAAACAAACCCGAAGTTATCATGAAATCAAAGCCCACTTTTCATCGACTCGATTCCATTCGAATTAGATTAGCAATTTGCCAAAAATGAACAAATCCGAAGTTATCATGAAATTAAAACCCACTTTTCATTAGCTCGGTTCCAATCGAATTAGACTAGCAATTCGCTAAAAACGAACAAACTCGATGTATCATGAAATCAAAAGCCACCTTTCATTGGCTCGATTGCAATATAATTAGACTAGCAATTCGCAAAAAATGAACAAACCCGACGTTACCATGAAATCAAAGCCCACATTTCATCGACTCGATTCAAATCAAATTAGACTAGCAATTTGCAAAAAATGAACAAACCCAAAGTTATCATTAAATCAAAAACAACTTTTTATTGGCTCGATTAAAATCGAATTAGACTGGCAATTTGCCAAATATGAACAAACCCGAAGTTATCATGAAATCATAAGCCACTTTTCATTGGCTAGATTCCAAACGAAATAGACTAGCAAGTCCCTGAAAACGAACAAACCCGAAGTTATCATGAAATCAAAAACCACTTTTCACTGGCTAGATTCCAATCAAATTAGACTAGCAATTCGCAAAAAAGAACAAACCCGAAGTTGTCATGAAATCAAAGCCCACTTTTCATCGACTCGATTCCAATCGAATTAGACTAGCAATTCGCCAAAAATGAATAAACCTAAAGTTATCATGAAATGAAAAGCCACTTTTCATTGGCTCGATTCCAATCGAAATGGATTAGCAATTCGCAAAAAACGAACAAACCCAAAGTTATCATGAAATCAAAGCCCACTTTTCTTCGACTTGATTCCATTCGAATTAGACTAGCAATTCACCAAAAATGAAGAAACCCGAAGTTATCATGGAATCAAACCCCACTTTTCATTGGCTCGATTCGAATCAAATTAGATTGGCAATTTGCCAAAAATGAACAGACCCGAAGTATCATGAAATCAAAAGCCACTTTTCATTGGCTTGAATCCAATTGAATTAGACTAGCAATTTACCAAAAACGAACAAACCCGAAGTATCATGAAATCAAAAGTCACTTTTCATTGGCTCGAATCCAATCAAATTAGACTAGCAATTCACAAAAAATGAACAAACCCAACGTTATCATGAAATCAAAGCCCACTTTTCATCGACTCGATTCAAATCGAATTAGACTTGCAATTCGTAAAAAATGAACAAACCCGAAGTTATCATTAAATCCTAAACCACTTTTCATTGGCTCGATTAAAATCGAATTAGACTGGCAATTACCCAAAAACGAACAAACCC
Organism: Olea europaea var. sylvestris; assembly: GCF_002742605.1. Classification (NCBI taxonomy): domain Eukaryota; kingdom Viridiplantae; phylum Streptophyta; class Magnoliopsida; order Lamiales; family Oleaceae; genus Olea; species Olea europaea. The sequence goes on from NW_019245723.1 coordinate 308,455, forward strand.
GAAGTTATAATGAAATCATATTGTCGAACCCCAAATAATTCTAGACACCTTAGTGGCATTAAGACATGAATATTGGATGACTAAAGTATACTTCAGATTTTTAGTCTCATTTGAGACCCACATTCGACAAAGGAAAAATTCGATTTGGAAAATGATATCGAAATAAAAGTTGTAACTCTTTGAGTTAGCTTTCCAACACACTTTGAATTGCCTCAATCGAATATCGGGAGAAGAAGTTATGATAGAAACACTAAAAGTTGTGCAGTGTCAACCGGACTACAACCGGTCGACCGAAACTGCCTGAAATGAAAATTCTCATTTTTCTCTAGAATTTAAATATTTATTTTCATCAATTATTTTCTCAAAGGGCCATCCACATTTTTGGCAATAAAAACCCCACTAAATTGAAGCATTTAACCTCAAACTAAAATGGCACCCATGTTTTCTCTCTTAAATGAAATTTGACCCTTCATTTGCTTTAAGTTATGGGATATTTACCTATAAATAGAGACCTCATTTCACTCATTTTTTTCTCACACCAAAAGCAAGAGCTTTTACATACTAAAGAAAGAGTTTCCAAGAGAGAAAAAGAGAGGGAGGAAAACTATTTTTCCTAGAAGTTTAAAAAGTGTTTTCAAGCATCAATTCTCAACGGTTTTCAAACATCCAAGGAGTGCATTTCTTTCAACGTCCAAGTTTCATCGAAGTTTTCAATCCAAGTTTTCAAAGTTTCAAAAGCATCAATCAAGGTAGGTAGAGGTGCAATGTGTTTAATCGTGTTAAGTTATAAGTTTCGATTCATGTTAATGTTTGTATGTCAAATGGTACTCCGGTACGGCATATCCCTCTATGTTAATGGTTGTATGTCAAATGGTACTCCGGTACGGCATACCCCTCTATGTTGAAGAAATGTTCATATGTCAAATGGTGCCCTCGGGTACGGCATACCCCTTCATGTCAAATGGTGCCTCCGGGTACTGCATGTATGAAAAGTTATAAAGTTAATGTTTTGAAATGTATAGATTGATCACGAATGCACCTATGACACCTATTGAGTTTTTCAACTCACAGGTTTAATCCCATCTCTACAGATTGAAGGAATTCTACCTCGAGCATGGATGGAGGAGAAGATAGAGAGTAATGCAACGAGCCCATGGAAATCTGGTGAATAAGTGATTTGGATTTATTCTTATGAAATGTTTTCCAATGTTATTTCTTTAAAGTTTTGAATAACGCAGAATACGAGAACAAGTTATGTTTTCTTCAAATAAATTACATTTGTTTATTTTGAAAAATGATTCAGTGTTTTTGTTTAAAGTATTTGAAGTATTTTTATTTAAATTATTATCCGAAGATGCAAGCTCCGCTAAAACGTATACACTTGTTACTAAACCATCGGTTAAGCTAAGTAAAGTAAGTAGCATTCCGGTCCACTAGAGGTCGGGGCGTTACACATAAGTCAATTTTCATTGGCTAGATTCCAAACGAATTAGATTTGCAGGTCGCCGAAAGCGAACAAATCCAAAGTTATCATGAAATCAAAAACCACTTTTCACTGGTTCGATTCCTATCGAATTAGAAACCCGAAGTTGTCATGAAATCAAAAACCGCTTTTCATTGGCTCGATTCCAATCGAATTAGACTAGCAACTCGCCAAAAATGAACAAACCCGAAGTTATCATGAAATCAAAAGAAAATTTTCATTGGCTCGATTCCAATCAACTTAGACTATCAATTTGCCAAAAATGAACAAACCCGAAGTTATAATGAAATTAAAAGCCACTTTTCATTGGCTCGATTCCAATCGAATTAGACTAGCAATTCATCAAAAATGATCAAACCCGAAGTTATCATGAAATCAAAAACCACTTTTCATTGGCTCGATTCCAATCGAATTAGACTAGCAATTCATCAAAAATGATCAAACCCGAAGTTATCATGAAATCAAAAACCACTTTTCATTGGCTCGATTCCAATCGAATTAGACTAGCATTTCCCCAAAAATGAACAAAGCCGAAGTTATCAAGAAATCAAAAACCACTTTTCATTAACTCGATTCCAATCGAATTAGACAAGCAATTTGCCAAAAACGAACAAACCCGAAGTTATCAAGTAATCAAAATCAACTTTTCATTGGCTCGATTCCAATCGAAATAGACTAGCCGCTAAACAATAATGGAAAAATCCAAAGTTATCATGAAATCAAAAGCCACTTTTCATTGGCTCGATTCTAATCAAATTAGACTAGCAATTCAGCAAAATGAAAAAACCCGAAGTTATCATGAAATCAAAAGCCACTTTTCATTGGCTCGATTCCAATCAAATTAGACTAGCAATTCGCAAAAAAAAAAAAAACCCAAAGTTATCATTAAATCAAAAACCACTTTTCATTGTCTCGATTCCAATCGAATTAGACTAGCAATTCGCCAAAAACGAACAACCCCGAAGTTATCAAGTAATCGAAATCCAATTTTCATTGGCTCGATTCCAATCGAATTAGACAAGCAATTCACGAAAAATGAACAAACCCAAAGTTATCATGAAATCAAAAACAACTTTTCATTGGCTCGATTCCTATTGAATTAGACTAGCAATTCACTAAAATAAAAAAACCCGAAGTTATCATGAAATCAAAAGCTACTTTTCATTGGCTCGATTCCAATCAAATTAGACTAGCAATTCACAAAAAATGAATAAACCCAAAGTTATCATTAAATCAAAAACCACTTTTCATTGGCTCGATTCCAATCGAATTAGACTATCAATTCACCAAAAATGAACAAACCCGAAGTTATCAAGTAATCAAAATCCACTTTTCATTGGCTCGATTCCAATCCAATTAGACTCGCAATTCGTCAAAAATAAACAAACCCGAAGTTATAATGTAATCAAAATCCACTTTTCATTGGCTCGATTCCAATCGAATTAGACTAGTAATTCACCAAAAACGAACAAACCCGAAGTTATCATGAAATCAAACCCCACTTTTCATTGGCTCGATTCAAATTGAATTAGACTAGCAATTCGCAAAAAATGAACAAACCCAAAGTTGCAATGAAATCAAAAGCCATTTTTCATTGGCTTGATTCCATTCGAATTAGACTAGAAATTCACCAAAAACGAACAAACTCGAAGTTATCATGAAATCAAAAACCACTTTTCACTGGCTCGATTCCAATCGAATTAGACTAGCAATTCGTCAAAAATGAACAAACCTGAAGTTATCATGAAATCAAAACCCACTTTTCATTGGCTTGATTCTAATCAAATTAGACTAGCAATTCGTCGAAAACGAACAAACCTGAAGAATCATGAAATCAAAAGCCACTTTCCATTGGCTTGATTCCAATCGAATTAGACTAGCAATTCTCAAAAAATGAACAAACCTAAAGTTATCGTGAAATCAAAGCCCACTTTCCATCAACTCGATTCCATTCGAATTAGACTATCAACTCGCCAAAAATGAACAAATCCGAAGTTATCATGAAATCAAAGGTAACTTTTCATTGGCTCGATTCCAATCGAATTAGACTATCAATTTGCCAAAAACGAACAAACCCGAAGTTATAATGAAATTAAAAGCCACTTTTCATTGGCTCGATTCCAATCGAATTAGACTAGTAATTCGTCGAAAATGATCAAACCTGAAGTTATCATGAAATCGAAAACCACTTTTCACTGGCTCGATTCCAATCGAATTAGACTAGCATTTCGCCAAAAATGAACAAAGCCAAAGTTATCAAGAAATCAAAAACCACTTTTCATTAGCTCGATTCCAATCGAGTTAGACTAGCAATTCACAAGAAATGAACAAACACGAAGTTATCAAGTAATCAAAATCCACTTTTCATTTGCTCGATTCCAATCGAAATAGACTAGCCACTAACCAATAATGAAAAAACACAAAGTTATCATGAAATCAAAAACAACTTTTCATTGGCTCGATTCCAATCAAATTAGACTAGCAATTCACCGAAATGAAAAAACCCGAAGTTATCATTAAATCAAAAGCCACTTTTCATTGGCTTGATTCCAATCGAATTAGACTAGTAATTCGCCAAAAATGAACAAACTCGAAGTTATCAAGTAATCAAAATCCACTTTTCATTGGGTCAATTCCAATCGAGTTAGACAAGTAATTCACGAAAAATGAACAAACCCAAAGTTATCATAAAATAAAAACCACTTTTCTTTGGCTCAATTCCAATCGAATTAGACTACCAATTCGCTAAAATCGAAAAATTCTGAAGTTATCATGAAATCAAAAGCCACTTTTCATTGGCTCGATTCTAATCGAATTAGACGAGCAATTCGCAAAAAATGAACAAACCCGAAGTTATAAAGAAATCATAAGCCACTTTTAATTGGGTCCATTCCAAATGAATTAGATTAGCAATTCGCCAAAAATGAATGAACCATATGTTATCATGAAATCAAAAACCACTTTTAATTGGCTCCATTCCAAATGAATTAGACTAGCAATTCGCCAAAAACGAACAAACCCAAAGTTATCATGAAATCAAAAACCACTTTTCATTGGCTCCATCCCAATCGAATTATACTAGCAATTCGCTATAAATGAACAAACCCGAAGTTATCACGAAATCAAAAATCACTTTTCATTGGCTTGATTCCAATCAAATTAGACTAGCAATTCGCCAAAAATGAATAAACTCGACGTTACCATGAAATCATAGGCCACTTTCCATTGGCTCAATTCCAATCGAATTACACTAGTAATTCGCCAAAAATGAACAAACCCGAAATTATCATGAAATCAAAAACCAATTTTCTTTGGCTCGACTCCAATCGAATTAGACTAGCAATTTGCGAAAAATGAACAAACCCAAAGTTATAGTGAAATCAAAAGCCACTTTTCGTTGGCTCGATTCCAATCGACTTAGTCTAGCAATTCGACAAAAATGAACAAACCTGAAGTTATCATGAATCAAAAGCCACTTTTCATTAGCTCGATTCCAATCAAATTAGACTAGTAAGTCGCCAAAAATGAATAAACCTAAAGTTAACTTGCAATCAAAAGCCTCTTTTCATTGGCTCGATTCTAATCAAACTAGACTCGCAATTACCAAAAATGAACAAACCTGAAGTTTTCATGAAATCAAAAACCACTTTTCATTGGCTCAATTCCAATCAAATTAGATTAGCAATTTGCCAAAAATGAAAAAATCTGAAGTTATCATGAAATCAAAAATCACTTTTCATTGTCTTGATTCCAATCGAATTAGACTAGCAATTCGCCAAAAATGAACAAACACGAAGTTAACATGAAATCAAAAGCCACGTTTCATTAGCTCGATTCCAATCGAATTAGATAAGCAATTCGCCAAAAATGAACAAACCTGAAGTTATCATGAAATCAAATCCCACTTTTCATTGGCTCGATTCCAATCGAGTTAGACTTGCAATTTGCCAAAAACGAACAAACTCGAAGTTATCATGAAATCAAAAGCCACTTTTCCTTGGCTCGATTCCAATTGATTGGACTAACAATTCGCCAAAAACGAACAAGCCCAAAGTTATCATGAAATCAAAAGCCACTTTTCATTGGCTCAATTCCAATCGAATTAGACTAGCAATTCGTCGAAAACAAACAAACCTGAAGCTATCATGAAATCAAAAACCAAATTTCATTGGCTCGATTTCAATCGAATTAGACTAGCAATTCGCCAAAAATGAACAAACTCAAAGTTATCATGAAATCAAAAACCACTTTTTTTTTTGCTTGATTCCAATCGAATTAGACTAGCAATTCACGAAAAATGAACAAACCCGAAGTTATAGTGAAATCAAAAGCTACCTTTCGTTGACTTGATTCCAATCGAATTAGTCTAGCAATTCACCAAAAAGTAACAAACCTGAAGTTATCATGAATCAAAAGCCGCTTTTCATTGGTTCGATTCCAATCGAATTAGACTAGCAAGTCACCAAAAATGAACAAATCCAAAGTTAACATGTAATCAAAAGCCTCTTTTCATTGGCTTGATTCCAATCGAATTAGACTCGCAATTCACCAAAAATGAACAAGACCGATGTATTCATGAAATCAAAACCACTTTTCATTGGCTCGATTCCAATCGAATTAGATTAGCAATTTGTAATACCCAGAACTTCACGTTCTACATTTGGCCAATAAGATTCATGCATTCCATGCTAATTACATTTTCATTTGCATCAATTTCCTAATTGCTTTCTCTTAAAAACGTGTGTTTGATCATCGAGACTTTAAAATCTTTATATAATGATGATCTTTGACTCCTTAACCTAAGTAGTGAATTTCACATTGAGCTATGAGAGAAAAATTAGGTTAACTAAGTGCTGAAGATTAGCTTGGTAAGTAATGGAAATCGAAAAGGTCAGAAATTAGTATCGACAAAGGTTCAAGCTTTCCATTCGGTGGATCGAGGTCATCTTAAACCCTAGATAGGTAATTGACACATTTGGAATGTGAGGCATGAAATGAAATGATCACAACGCAATAATATATGTCTCATATGACATTATAAATATTGAGGTGCGAATTGTTGAAATCGGTTGAGAATCGGGTAAGAAATTAAATGAACGGTTGAGAAATTAACTCTATAAAATACTTTGGGATCTTAGGACAGGTGAAATGGATTTTAAACATGCCAAAATAAGCCAAGGATACTTGGTTTGTGCCTGCAAAGATAGATATAAAATCAGATTTTTGGTACAAGTGACCACCTCATGCTTGAACACCTCGCGCTTGGGATGTTTATCATTTTAGTACTCAATTCCTTCAACCTTAAGGCATCAATCTCGTGTCTACTCCCTAAGTACTTAATATAGGATGGATATAAATCTTAAAATTCACAAATGCATCCAAATATAATGGTTGAAAGTCAAGTATGGCTGCAATGAAGACACATCGTGCTTGGACACCTCATGCTTGGGATAGTTGTCATGTTAACACCCAATTCCTTTGGGATTAAGGCATCAATTTCGTGTCATACTCCCTAAGAACTGAATATAGGACGAATATATATATTTTATATCATAAATGGATCCAAAGATAATAGTAAGAAAGTCAAATGTTGCTGCAACGGAGACACCTCCTACTTACCTTGTGAAAACTTGTCAATCTAACATTTAATTCCTTCAGTCTTAAGACTTCCAGCACGTCTCCTAAATCATTATCACTTTATATTAGATATATATACATCTTATAAGACACATATGCCTCCATATAAGGTAAGGGAAAGGTCAAAGTTTGCTGCATGAATACACCTCCTGCTTGGACAGCTCATGTTTTGATGATACTTGTCTTTTAATTACACTTTCCTTCATCCTTAAGCATCATTCACGACTCCAACCCTTGAGGCTACTTATACATCTCTTGGATAAGAAATTTAAACCTCTAAATATATCCCCAAGTGAAAGGGAGAGCAAAGGAAGCAAAGAGAGATAGAAAAGTAAGAAGCTGGGATTGCAGTTTGTAAAGGTTAGTTAAAGTCACGGTTTTGAAGTTTTTCTTTAGTCCTTTTGGGTGTTTTATAATATTTTAAACCTCTAAACTTACTTGAGGTTAATTATAAGGGCTCTTGATGATTTTATGATGTCAAAAAGACGGGTAATCAAGTACAAGAACCCGAAAGAAACCAACAGAAATAGAGATGTGTTGATTGATGAATTTGGATGGTTTAAACTTTGATTTTGGATAATACTTAAGATATAACTTGTATCTATGTAAATGAATGTTTTTAAATGATATTTATGAGGATATAAATGGCCTTCTAATAGCCTGAAATCCGATTGGTAACATGCTAATAAAATAGAAACCGAAAACTGTCACAATGGAAACTGTCTGATTTTAATGTTGTAGAAATGGACTATTTTGAGGCTGAGAACACTTTACTTGTCACGACTTTAGAGGATGATTACCTTCACATACATGTTATAGAAATATGGTAAAAATTTCGGAGTCATTGGATATAGATGAGGGGGTGAAAAGGGATTGGAAAAATAATTGGACGGCAAGGGAAATCTGAAAACAGATTCTGTCCAATTTTGTGTTTAATATGATTTCACCCTTTACATGTACATTAATCATCTCTTGGGCCTAGAAAATAGATTCTAAGGGTACTAGGTTGTCAACAACAATTGGATGATGTTGACGTTCATAATTTGTCTCGAGAAATAGCGAGATTTATGGGATAAGTTTGTAGTGTCATTGGTAACTTGAAATGATGATTCCGTCTAAATTATTTTGGTGAGAAGGGATGTATTTTAGGATTTTTTGCGTTAAGGTTATTAAATTGAGGATTCCCTTTAATATTAAATGGTAATGCAGGTGATTTTCCAACTTCGAGTGAAAAAGGATATTGATCTAATCTCCATAGAAGCTTGCACACACAAAGGTGAAAGGTAAGTGAAAATCCATTTACAACTGCGATGCAAGAACCTAGTATATGTGACATAGTAATATTGAAATATATAAATAACTTTGATAAGGGGCTTATAGCACATCATATGGTGGTTACGATCATTGAGTATGAGGTTGCGAAACCTATTGACGTCGATTTTCATTAAATACATCATTGATGAGTATTTTCATATGCATGCACGACATGTGACATGGTTGAAAATCCTGCATGCAAAACATGATTTCAAAGTGAGTTTCATTATAAATGTTTTATTGACCACTACTAGGGCACCGAGGCATGTGAGGCATGCTTATGTGATATGTTTGGCATTGCTGGTGCTACTTCTTGGGTAATTGCAGAGGTAGATAGGGGATGGGCCTTTGGTGATCACGGGAGGGCGGACCACTCGATTGTGCCCTTGTGATATTATGATAATTGGCACTGCCAGGTGGGAAACTTCTTGGGTGATCATAGGGATAGTCAGGGGATGAGCCTCTAGTGGTCACAAGAGGATGGTCCACTCATCGGTGTCGATTTCATATTGGCCATTTGATTATTGATATTGATATTATGCAGAGCTCTATCTGGTGCATAGTAGGTGGGTCAAGGGCCCAATGAAATGAAAGATTTCAAGTGAAATGATTTCTAGTCGACTTTGACGAATATTGAAATATGATTTTTTTTTTATCATGATATTTAAAGTATATGGCATGGTCATATGTCGTTATTACTCATGTTCAGGACATGCATGATTTTGCTTACTAAACATTGGCTTATAGTTCTTGCATTGTAGGTGAGCATGGAACTACATAGAGGGCATGGTTAGTTGTGGAGCACCTACAGGATTCTAGAGTTCGATGTACATGGATGACGACCTGTAGGGTTATTTTGTAGGCTACTATCTGTTGGGTTATATTTTGGAATCCTATATAGTATACTTTTGAAATGGCCTGCAGACATGTTCATAAGCTCAGAATATATATGTTGGATTATGGCGATGTGATTTTAGGTTTCGATATGTTATATGATCATGTCACATGTGATTAGAAGTTATCAAACTTGAAAAAAAATATATGTAAAATTCTATATCTAGGCTGTGTATAGATATCAATGTTAATTTTGGGGCGTGACACAATTGGCCAAAAAGGAACAAACCTGAAGTTATCATGAAATACAAAAACCACTTTTCATTGGCTCGATTTAATCGAATTAGACTAGCAATTCGCCAAAAACAAACAACCCCAAAGTTATCAAGAAATCAAAGCCCTCTTTTCATTGGCTCGATTCCAATCGAATTAGACAAGCAATTCGCCAAAAACAAACAACCCCGAAGTTATCAAGAAATCAAAGCCCACTTTTCATTGGCTCGATTCCAATCAAGTTAGACTTACAATTCATCGAAAACGAACAAACCTAAGTTATCATGAAATCAAAAACCACTTTTCACTGGCTCGATTCCAATCGAATTAGACTAGCAATTCGACAAAAACGAATAAACCCGAAGTTTTCATGAAATCATAAGCCACTTTTCATTGGCTAGATTCCAAACGAATTTGACTAGCAAGTCACCGAAAATGAACAAACCCGAAGTTATCATGAAATCAAAAATAACTTTTCACTGGCTTGATTCCAATCGAATTAGACTTGAAATTTGACAAAAATGAACAAATCCGAAGTTTTAATGAAACCAAAAACCGCATTTCATTGGCTCGATTCCAATCAAATTAGACTAACAATTGGCCAAAAACAAACAAACCCGAAGCTTTCATAAAATCAAAAGCCACTTTTCATTGGCTCAGTTCCAATGGAATTAGATTAGCAATTCGACAAAAATGAACAAACTCGAAGTAGACATGAAATCAAAAACCACTTTTCATTATCTCGATTCAATTCGATTTAGACAAGCAATTCCCCCAATAACGAAAAAACCCAAAGTTATCATGAAAGCAAATGCCACTTTTCATTGCCTCGATTCAAATCAAACTAGACTAGCAATTCACCAAAAATGAACAAAATCCGAAGTTGTCGTGAAATCAAAGGCCACTTTTCATTGGCTCGATTCCAATCAAATTAGACAAACAATTCGCCATAAACGAACTAACCCGAAGTTATCATGAAATCAAAAACCACTTTTCATTGGCTCGATTCCAATCAAAATAGACTAGTAATTCACCAAAACGAACAAACTCGAAGTTACCATGAAATCAAAAGCCATTGTTCATTGGCTCGATTCCAATCAAATTAGACTAGCAATTCGCAAAAAATGAACCAACCCAAAGTTATCATTAAATCAAAACCACTTTTCATTGGCTCGACTCCAATCGAATTAGACTAGAAATTCGCCAAAAACAAAGAAACCCGAAGTTATCACAAAATTGTAGACCACTTTACATTGGCTCGATTCCAAACGAATTAGACTAGCAAGTCGTCGAAAACGAACGAACCCGAAGTTATCATGAAATCAAAAACCACTTTTCATTGGCTCGATTCCAATCGAATTAGACTTGCAATTCGCAAAAAACAAACAAGCCCGAAGTTATCATTAAATCAAAAACCACTTTTCATTGCCTCGATTCCAAACGAATTAGACTAGCAAGTCGTCGAAAACGAACAAATTCGAAGTTATCATGAAATCAAAAACCACTTTTCATTGGCTCGATTCCAATCGAATTAGACTAGCAATTCACAAAAAACAAACAAACCCAAAGCTATCATTAAATCAAAAATTACTTTTCATTGGCTTGATTCCAATCGAATTAGACTAGCAATTCACCAAAAATGAACAACCTGAAGTTATCATGAAATCATAAACCACTTTTTGTTGGCTCGATTCCAAACAATGTAGACTAGCAAGTTGCCGAAAACGATTAAACCTGAAGTTATCATGAAATCAAAAACAACTTTCCAATGGCTCGATTCAAATCGAATTAGACTTACAATTCGCAAAAAACGAACATACCCGATGTTATCTTGAAATCAAAAACCACTTTTCATTAGATCAATTAAAATCGAATTAGACTAGCAATTCGCCAAAAAGGAACAAACTCGAAGTTATCATGAAATGATAAGCCACTTTTCATTAGAAAGATTCCAAACGAATTAGACTGGCAAGTCGACGAAAATGAACAAACCCGAAGTTATCATGAAATCAAAAACCACTTTTCCCTGGCTCGATTCCAATCGAATTAGACTAGCAATTCGCCAAAAACGAACAATCCCGAAAATGTCATGAAATCAAAAACCGCTTTTCATTGGCTTGATTCCAATCAAATTAGACTAGCAATTCACCAAAAACGAACAAACCCGAAGTTATCATGAAATGAAATGCCACTTTTCATTGGATCAATTCCAATTGAAATAGATTAGGAATTCGCCAAAAATGAAGAAACCCGAAGTTATCTTGAAATCTAAATCCACTTTCCATTGGCTCGATTCCAATCGAATTAGGCCAGCAATTCGCCAAGAACGAAAAGACCCAAAGTTATCATGAAATCAAGTGCCACTTTTCATTGGCTCAATTCAAATCGAGTTAGACTAGCAATTCGAAAAAAATGAATAAAACCCGAAGTTATCGTTAAATCAAAAGCCACTTTTCAATGGCTTGATTCCAATCGAATTAGACAAGCAATTCGCCATAAACGAACTAACCCGAAGTTATCATAAAATCAAAAACCACTTTTCATTGGTTCGATTCCAATCGAATTAGACTAGCAATTCGCCAAAAAGAACAAACCCGAAGTTATCATGAAATCAAAAACAACTTTTCATTGGATCGATTCCAATCGAATTAGACTTGGAATTCGCCAAAACGAAAAAATCCGAAGTGATCCTGTAATCAAAAGTCACTTTTAATTGACTCGATTCCAATTGAATTAGACTAGAAATTCGCAAAAAACGAACAAAATCAAAGTTATCATGAAATCAAAAACCACTTTCTATTGGCTCGATTCCAATCGAATTAGACTACCAATTCGCCAAAAACAAACAGACACGAAGTTATCATGAAATCATAAACCGCTTTACATTTGCTCGATTACAATCAAATTAGACTAGCAACTCGCCAAAACAAACAAACCCGAAGTTATCATGAAATCAAAAGCCACTTTTCATTGGATCGATTCCAATCGAAATAGATTAGGAATTCGCAAAAATTGAAGAAACCCGAAGTTATAATGAAATCTAAAACCACTTTTCATTGACTCGATTCCAATCGAATTAGACTAGCAATTCGCCAATAACTAAAAGACCCAAAGTTATCATGAAATCAAGTGCCACATTTCATTGGCTCAATTCAATTCGAAATAGACAAGCAATTCGCCAAAAATGAATAAAACCTGAAGTTATCATGAAATCAAAAGCCACTTTCCAATGGCTTGATTCCAATCGAATTAGACAAGCAATTCGCCATAAACGAACTAACCCGAAGTTATCATGAAATAAAAAACCACTTTTCATTGGCTCGATTCCAATCGAATTAGAATAGCAATTCGCCAAAAACGAACAAACTCGAAGTTATCATGAAATCAAAAGCAACTTTTCATTGGATCGATTCCAATCGAATTAGACTTGGAATTTGCCAAAAACGAAAAAACCTGAAGTGATCATGTAATCAAAAGTCACATTTCATTAGCTCGATTCCAATCGAATTAGACTAGCAATTCGCCAAAAATGAACAAACCCGAAGTTATCATGAAATCAAAATTGGCTCAATTCCAATCGAATTAGACTAGAAATTTGCCAAAAACGAACAAAGTCGAAGTTATCATGAAATTAAAAACCACTTTCCATTGGCTCGATTCCAATCGAATTAGACTAGCAATTCGCCAAAAATAAACAAACACGAAGTTATCATGAAATCAAAAACCACTTTAAATTTGCTCGATTCCAATCAAATTAGACTAGAATCTCGCCAAAAACAAACAAACCCGAAGTTCTCATGAAATCAAAAGCCACTTTTCATTTGGTCGATTCCAATCGAATTAGACTAGCAACTCGCCAAAAACGAACAAACCCGAAGTTATCATGTAATCAAAATCCACTTTTAATTGGCTTGATTCCAATCGAATAAGACTCGCATTTCGCTTAAAACGAACAAACCCGAAGTTATCATAAAATCAAAAACCACTTTTCATTGGCTCGATTCCAATCGAATTAGACTAGCAATTCACCAAAATAAACAAACCCAAAGTTATCATGAAATCAAAAGCCACTTTTCATTGGCTCGATTCTAATCAAATTAGACAAGCAATTCGCAAAAAATGAACAAACCCAAAGTTATCATTAAATCAAAAACCACTTTTCTTTGGCTCGATTCCAATCGAATTAGACTAGCAATTCGCCAAAAACGAACAAACCCGAAGTTATCATGAAATCATAAACCACTTTTCATTGGCTCGATTCAAATCGTATTAGACTAGCAATTCGCCAAAAATGAAGAAACCCGAAGTTATAATGAAATCATAAACCACTTTTCATTGGCTAGATTCCAAACGAATTAGACTAGCAAGTCGCCGAAAATGAACAAACCCGAAGTTATCATGAAATCAAAAACCAATTTTCACTGGCTCGATTCCAATCGAATTAGGCTAGTAATTTGCCAAAACAAACAAACCCGAAGTTTTCATGAAACCAAAAACCGCTTTTCATTGGCTCGATTCCAATCGAGTTTGACTAGCAATTCGCCAAAAACGAACAACCCGAAATTATCATTAAATAAAAAGCCACCTTTCATTGGCTTGATTCCAATCGAATTAGACTAGCAATTCACAAAAAGCGAACAAACCCAAAGTTATCATTAAATCAAAAACCACTTATAATTGGCTCGATTCCAATCGAATTAGACTAGCAATTGCCAAAAATAAACAACCCGACGTTATCATGAAATCGTAAGCTACTTTTCATTGGCTAGATTCCAAACGAATTAGACTAGCAAGTCGCCGAAAATGAACAAACCCGAAGTTATCATGAAATCAAAAACCACTTTTCACTGGCTCAATTTCAATCGAATTAGACTAGCAATTCGCCAAAAATGAACAAACCCGAAGTTTCCATTAAATCAAAAATTGCTTTTCATTGACTCGATTCCAATCGAATTGGACTAGCAATTCACTAAAAACGAACAAACCAATAGTTATCATGAAATCATAAACCACTTTTCATTGGCTCGATTCCAAACGAATTAGACTAGCAAGTAGTCGAAAATGAACAAAGTCAAAGTTATCAAGTAATCAAAATCCACTTTTCATTGGCTCAATTCCAATCGAATTAAACTAGCCACAAACCAAAAACGAAAAAACCCGAAGTTATCTTGAAATCAAAAATAACTTTTCTTTGTCTCAATTCCAATCGAATTAGACTAGCAATTCACCAAAATGAACAAATTCGAAGTTATCAAGAAAACAAAAACCACTTTTCATTGGCTCGATTCAAATCGAATTAGACCAGCAATTCGCCAAAAAGGAACAAACCCAAAGTTATCATGAAATCATAAACCACTTTTCATTGGCTCGATTCCGAACGAATTAGACTAGCAAGTCGTCGAAAACAACCAAAGCTAAAGTTATCATGAAATCAAAAATCACTTTTCATTGGCTCGATTCCAATCGAATTAGACTAGCAATTCACAAAAAACTAACAAACCCAGGGTTATCATTAAATCAAAAACCACTTTTAATTGGCTCGATTCCAATCGAATTAGACTAGCAATTCACAAAAAACTAACAAACCCAGGGTTATCATTAAATCAAAAACCACTTTTAATTGGCTCGATTCCAATCGAATTAGACTAGCAATTGCCAAAAATGAACAACCCGAAGTTATCTTGAAATCATAAAACACTTTTAATTGGCTCAATTCCAAACGATTTAGAATAGCAAGTCGTCGAAAAAATTTATCATGAAATCAAAAACCACTTTTCATTGGCTCGATTCAAATCGAATTAGACTTGCAATTCGCAAAAAATGAACAAACCCGAAGTCATCATGAAATCAAAAACCACTTTTCATTAGATCGATTAAAATCGAATTAAACTGGCAATTCGCCAAAAACGAACAAACCAGAAGTTATCATGAAATGATAAGCCACTTTTCATTGGCTAGATTCCAAACGAATTAGACTAGCAAGTCGTCGAAAACGAGCAAACCCAAAGTTATCATGAAATGATAAGCCACTTTTCATTGGCTAGATTCCAAACGAATTAGACTAGCAAGTCGTCGAAAACGAGCAAACCCAAAGTTATCATGAAATCAAAAACCACTTTTCACTAGCTCGATTCCAATCGAATAAGACTAGAAGTTCGCCAAAAATGAACAATCATGAAGTTATCATGAAATCAAATACCGCTTTTCATTGGCTCGATTCCAATCGAATTAGACTAGAAATTTGCCAAAAACGAACAAACCTGAAGTTATCATGAAATCAAAAGCCACTTTTCATTGGCTCGATTCCAATCGAAATAGATTAGAAATTCGCCAAAAATGAAGAAACCCGAAGTTTTCACGAAATCTAAAACCACTTTTCATTGGCTCGATTCCAATCGAATTAGACAAGCAATTCGCCAAAAATGAAAAAACCTAAAGTTATCATTAAATCAAGTGCCACTTTTCATTGGCTCCATTCAAAACGAATAGGACTGGCAATTTACCAAAAATGAACAAAACCCGAAGTTGTCGTGAAACCAAAAGCCACTTGTCATTGGCTCGATTCCAATCGAAATAGATTAGGAATTCGTCAAAAATGAAGAAACTCGAAGTTATCATGAAATCTAAAACCACTTTTCATTGGCTCGATTCCACTCGAATTCGACTAGCAATTCGCCAATAACGAAAAAACCCTTAGTTATCGTGAAATCAAAAGCCACTTTTCATTGGCTCCATTCAAATCGAATGAGACAAGCAATTCGCCAAAAATGAACAAAAGCTAAAGTTGTCGTGAAATCAAAAGCCACTTTTCATTGGCTTGATTCCAATCGATTTAGACAAGCAATTCGCCATAAACGAACTAACCCGAAGTTACCATGAAATCAAAAATCACTTTTCATTGGCTCGATTCCAATCGAACTTGACTAGAAATTCGCCAAAAACGAACAAACCCGAAGTTATCATGAAATCAAAAATAACTTTTCATTGGATCGATTCCAATCGAATTAGACTAGAAATTCACCAAAAACGAAAAAACCCAAAGTGATCATGTAATCAAAAGTCACTTTTCATTGGCTCAATTCCAATCGAATTAGACTAGCAATTCTCCAAAAATGAACAAACTCAAAGTTATCATGAAGTCAAAATTGGCTCGATTCCAATCGAATTAGACTAGAAATTCACCAAAAACGAAAAAAATCGAAGTTATCATGAAATCAAAAACCACTTTTCATTGGCTTGATTCCAATCGAATTAGACAAGCAATTCGCCAAAAACAAACAAACCCGAAGTTATCATGAAATCAAAAACCACTTTTCATTTGCTCGATTCCAATTGAATTAGACTAGCAATTTGCCAAAAAGGAACAAACGCGAAGTTATCATGAAATCAAAAACAACTTTTCATTGGCTCCATTCCAATTGAATTAGTCTAGACATTCGCCAAAAATGAACAAACCCGAAGTTATCAAGTAATGGAAATTCACTTTTCTTTGGCTCGATTCCAATCGAATTAGACTAGCTATTAACCAAGAACGAACAAATCCAAAGTTATCATGAAATCAAAAATCACTTTTCATTGGCTCGATTCCAATCGAACTAGACTAGAAATTTGCCAAAAACGAACAAACCCGAAGTTACCATGAAATCAAAAATAACTTTTCATTGGATCGATTCCAATCGAATTAGACTAGAAATTCACCAAAAACGAAAAAACCCAAAGTGATCACGAAATCAAAAGTCACTTTTCAGTGGCTCGATTCCAATCGAATTAGACTAGTAATTCTCCAAAAATGAACAAACTCAAAGTTATCATGAAGTCAAAATTGGCTCGATTCATTGGCTTGATTCCAATTGAATTGGATTCGCCAAAAACGAACAAACCCGAAGTTATCATGAAATCAAAAATCACTTTTCATTAGCTCGATTCCAATTGAATTAGACTAGCAATTTGCCAAAAAGGAACAAACCCGAAGTTATCATGAAATCAAAAACAACTTTTCATTGGCTCTATTCCAATCGAATTAGACTAGACATTCGCCAAAAATGAACAAACCCGAAGTTATCAAGTAATCAAAATCCACTTTTCTTTGGCTCGATTCCAGTCGAATTAGACTAGCTATTAACTAAGAACGAACAAACCCAAAGTTATCATGAAATCAAAAACCACTTTTCAATGGCTTGATTCCAATCGAATTAGACTAGCAATTCCCCAAAAACGAACAAACCCGAAGTTGTCAAGTAATCAAAATCCACTTTTCATTAGCCCGATTCCAATCGAATTAGACTAGAAAGTCGTCGAAAACGATCAAACCCAAAGTTACCATGAAATCAAAAGCCACTTTTCACTAGCTTGATTCCAATCGAATTGGACTAGCAATTCGCCAAAAACGAACAAACTCGAAGTTTTCATGAAATCAAAACTTTTTCTTTCATTGGATCGATTCTAATTGAATTAGACTTGCAATTCGCCAAAAATGAACAAACCCGAAGTTATCATGAAATCATAAACCACTTTTCATTGGCTCGATTCCAAACGAATTAGATTAGCAAGTTGCCGAAAATGAACAAACCCAAAGTCATCATGAAATAAAAAACCACTTTTCATTGGCTTGATTCCAATCGAATTAGACTAGCAATTCGCCAAAAATGAGCAAACCCAAAGTTATCAAGTAATCAAAATCCACTTTTCATTGTCTCGATTCCAATCGAATTAGACTAGCTATTATCTTAAAATGAACAAACCTGAAATTATCACAAAATCAAAAGCCACTTTTCATTGGTCGATTCCAATCGAATTTGATTAACAATTCGCCAAAAAAGAACAAACCCAAAGTTAACATGTAATCAAAAGACTCTTTTCATTGGCTTGATTCCAATCGAATTAGATTCGCCAAAAACGAACGAACCTGATGTTATGATGAAATCAAAAACCACTTTTCATCGGCTCGATTCCAATTGAATTAGACTAGCAATTTGCCAAAAAGGAACAAACCTAAAGTTCTCATGAAATCAAAAACAACTTTTCATTGGCTCTATTCCAATCGAATTAGACTAGACATTCGCAAAAAACGAACAAACCCGAAGTTATCAAGTAATCAAAATCCACTTTTCTTTGGCTCGATTCCAATTGAATTAGACTAGCTATTAACCAAGAACGAACAAACCCAAAGTTATCATGAAATCAAAAACCACTTTTCATTGGCTCAATTCCAATCGAATTAGACTAGAAATTCTCCAAAAACAAACAAACCCGAAGTTGTCAAGTAATCAAAATCCACTTTTCATTAGCCCGATTCCAATCGAATTAGACTAGAAAGTCGCTGAAAACGATCAAACCCGAAATTACCATGAAGTCAAAAGTCACTTTTCACTGGCTCAATTCCAATCGAATTAGACTAGCAATTCGTCAAAAATGAACAAACCCAAAGTTTTCATGAAATCAAAACTTTTTTTTTCATTGGATCGATTCCAATCGAATTAGACTAGCAATTCGCCAAAAATGAACAAACCCGAAGTTACCATGAAATCATAAACCACTTTTCATTGGCTCGATTCCAAACGTATTAGATTAGCAAATCACCGAAAATGAACAAACCCAAAGTAATCATGAAATAAAAAACCACTTTTCATTAGCTCGATTCCAATCGAATTAGACTAGCAATTCCCCAAAAATGAGCAAACCCAAAGTTATCAAGTAATCAATATCCACTTTTCATTGGCTCGGTTCCAATCGAATTAGACTAGCTATTATCCAAAAATGAACAAACCCAAAGTTATCACGAAATCAAAAGCCACTTTTCATTGGTCGATTCCAATCGAGTTTGATTAGCGATTCGCCAAAAAAGAATAAAGCCGAAGTTAACATGTAATCAAAAGCCTCTTTTCATTGGCTTGATTCCAATCGAATTAAATTCGCCAAAAATGAACAAACCCGAAGTTATCATGAAATCAAAAACCACTTTTCATTAGATTGATTAAAATCGAATTAGACTAGCAATTCGCCAAAAACGAACAAACCCGAAGTTATCATGAAATGATAAGCCACTTTTCATTGGCTAAATTCCAAACGAATTAGACTAGAAAGTCATCGAAAACGAACAAACCCGAAGTTATCATGAAATCAAAAACCACTTTTCACCGGCTCGATTCCAATCGAATAAGGCTAGTAATTCCCCAAAAACGAACAATCCTGAAGTTGTCATGAAATCAAAAATTGCTTTTCATTGGCTCGATTCCTATCGAATTAGACTAGCAATTCGCCAAAAACAAACAAACCCGAAGTTATCAAGTAATCAAAATCCACTTTTCATTGTCCCGATTCCAATCAAATTACACTAGCAAGTCGCTGAAAATGAACAAACCCGAAGTTATCATGTAATCAAAAACCACTTTTCACTGGTTCTATTCCAATCGAATTAGACTAGCAATTCGCCAAAAATGAACAAACCCGAAGTTTTCATGAAATCAAAAATTGCTTTTCATGGGCTCAATTCCAATCAATTTAGACTAGCAATTTGCCAAAAATGAAGAAACCCGAAGTTATCATGAAATCATAAACCACTTTTCATTGGCTCGATTCCAAACGAAGTAGACTAGCATGTCGCCGAAAACGAACAAACCCGAAGTTATCATGAAATCAGAAACTACTTTTCATTGGCTCGATTCCAATCGAATAAGACTAGCAATTTGCCAAAAAGAAACATGCCCGAACTTATCGTGAAATCAAAAATAACTTTTCATTGGCTCGATTTCAATCGAATTAGACTAAACATTCGCTAAAAATGAACAAACCCGAAGTTATCTAGTAATCAAAATCCACTTTTCTTTGGCTCGATTCCAATCGATTTAGACTAGCAAGTCATCGAAAACTATTAAACATCGAAGCTATCATGAAATCAAAAACCACTTTTCATTGGCTCGATTCAAATCGAATTAGACTTGCAATTCGCAAAAAATGAACAACCCCGAAGTTATCATGAAATCAAAAGCCACTTTTCATTAGATCGATTAAAATCGAATTAGACTAGCAATTCGCCAAAAATGAACAAACCCAAAGTTATCATGAAATTATAAGCCACTTTTCATTGGCTAAATTCCAACCGAATTAGACTAAGAAGTTGTTGAAAACGAACAAACCCGAAGTTATCATGAAATCAAAAACCACTTTTCACTGGCTTGATTCCAATCAAATAAGACTAGCAATTCGCCAAAAATGAACAATCCCGAAGTTGTCATGAAATAAAAAAACCGCTTTTCATTGGCTCGATTCCAATCGAATTACACTAGCAAGTCACCGAAAATGAACAAACCCGAAGTTATCATGAAATCAAAAACCACTTTTTACAGGTTTGATTCCAATCGAATTAGACTAGCAATTCACCACAAATGAACAAGCCCAAAGTTTTCTTGAAATCAAAAATTGCTTTTGATGGGCTCGATTCCAATCAAATTAGACTAGCAATTCGCCAAAAATGAACAAACCCGAAGTTATCATGAAATCATAAGCCACTTTTAATTGCTTCGATTCCAAACGATTTAGACTAGCAAGTCGTCGAAAACGATTAAACCCGAATTTATCATGAAATCAAAAACCACTTTTCATTGGCTCGATTCAAATCAAATTAGTCTTGCAATTCGCAAAAAAGAACAAACCCGAAGTTATCATGAAATCAAAAACAACTTTTCATTAGATCGATTAAAATCGAATTAGACTAGCAATTCGCCAAAAACGAACAAACCCGAATTTATCATGAAATGATAAGCCACTTTTCATTGGCTAAATTCCAAACGAATTAGACTAGGAAGTCGTCGAAAATGCACAAACCCAATGTTATCATGAAATCAAAAACCACTTTTCACTGGCTCGATTCCAATCGAATAAGACTAGCAATTCGCCAAAAACAAACAATCCCGAAGTTGTAACGAAATTAAAAACCGCATTTCTTTGGATCGATTCCAATCGAATTAGACTAGCAATTTTCAAAAAATGAACAAAATCGAAATCATCATGTAATCAAAATCCACTTTTCATTGTCCCGATTCCAATCGAATTACACTAGCAAGTCACCGAAATCGAACAAACCCGAAGTTATAATGAAATCAAAAACCACTTTTCACTGGTTCGACTCCAATCGAATTAGACTAGCAATTTGCCAAAAATGAAAAAACCCGACGTTTTCATGAAATCATAAACCACTTTTCATTGGCTCGATTCCAATCGAATTAGACTAGCAATTCGCCAAAAACGAACAAACCCAAAGTTATCAAGTAATCAAAATCAACTATACATTGGCTCGATTCCAATTGAATTAGACTAGCTATTAACTAACAACGAACAACCCCGAAGTTATCACGAAATCAAAAGCCACTTTTCATTTGTCGATTCCAATTGAATTAGACTAGAAATTCACCAAAAACGAACGAACCCGAAATTAACATGTAATCAAAAGCCTCTTTTCATTGGCTCAATTCCAATCGAATTAGATTCGCCAAAAACGAACAAACCCGAAGTTATCATGAAATCAAAAACTACTTTTCATTAGCTCGATTCCAATCGAATTAGACTAGCAATTTGCCAAAAAGAAACATACCCGAACTTATCATGAAATCAAAAACGACTTTTCATTGGCTCGATTCCAATTGAATTAGACTCGACATTCGCCAAAAATGAACAAACCCGAAGTTATCAAGTAATCAAAATCCACTTTTCTTTGGCTCGACTCCAATCGAATTAGACTTGCAATTCGCAAAAAATGAACAAACCCGAAGTTATCATGAAATCAAAAACCACTTTTTATTAGATCAATTAAAATAGAATTAGACTAGCAATTCGTCAAATAAGAACAAACCCGAAGTTATCTTGAAACGATAAGCCACTTTTCATTGGCTAGATTCCAAATGAATTAGACTAGCAAGTCGCCGAAAACAAAAAAGCCCGAAGTTATCATGAAATGAAATCCACTTTTCACTGGCTCGATTCCAATCGAATAAGACTAGGAATCCGCCAAAACGAACAATCCCGAAGTTGTCATGAAATCAAAAATCGATTTTCATTGGCTCGATTCCAATCGATTAATACTAGCAATTCGCCAAAAAATGAACAAACCCGAAGTTATCATGAAATCAAAAGCCACTTTTCATTGGCGTGATTCCAATCGAAATAGATTAGGAATTCGCCAAAAATGAAGAAACCCGAAGTTATCATGAAATCTAAAACCACTGTTCATTAGCTGGTTTCCAATCGAATTAGACTAGCAATTCGCCAATAAGGAAAAAACCTAAAGTTATCATGAAATCAAGTGCCACTTTTCATTGCCTCAATTCAAATCGAATTAGACTAGCAATTCACCAAAAATGAACAAAATCTGAAGTTGTCGTGAAATCAAAAGCCACTTTTCGTTGGCTCGATTCCAATCGAATTAGACAAGTGATTCGCCATAAAAGAACTAACCCGAAGTTATCACCAAATCAAAAACCACTTTTCATTGGCTCGATTCCAATCGAATTAGACCAGCAATTCGCCAAAAACGGAGGAACCCGAAGTTATCATGAAATCAAAAACAACTTTTCGTTGGATCGATTCCAATTGAATTAGACTAGGAATTCACAAAAAATGAAAAAACCGGAAGTGATCATGTATTCAAAAGTCACTTTTTATTGACTCGATTCCAATCGAATTAGACTAGCAATTCGCCAAAAACGAACAAACCCGAAGTTATCATGAAATGAAAATTGGCTCAATTCCAATCGAATTAGACTAGAAATTCGCCAAAAACGAACAAAATCGAAGTTATCATGAAATCAAAAACCACTTTTCATTGGCTCGATTCCAATCGAATTAGACTAGAAATTTGCCAAAAACGAATAAAATCGAAGTTATCATGAAATCAAAAACCACTTTTCCTTGGCTCGATTCCAATCGAATTAGACTAGCAATTCGCCAAGACCAAACAAAGCCGAAGTTATCATGAAATAAAAAACCACTTTTCATTTCCTCGATTCCAATCAAATTAGACCAGCAATTCGCCAAAAAAAAAAAACAAACACGAAGTTATCATGAAATCAAAAGCCACTTTTCATTTGCTCGATTCCTATCGAATTAGACTAGCAACTCGCTAAAAGCGAACAAACCCGAAGTTATAATGTAATCCAAAGCCACTTTTAGTTGGCTCGATTCCAATCGAATTAGACTCGCAATTCGTCAAAAGGAACAAACACGAAGTTATCATGAAATCAAAAACCTCTTTTCATTGGCTCGATTCCAATCGAATTAGACTCACAACTAGCCAAAAACGAACAACCCCGAAGTTATCATGAAATCAAAAACCACTTTTCACTGGCTCGATTCCAATCGAATTGGACAAGTAATTCGCCAAAAATGAACTAATCCAAAGTTATAACGAAATCAAATGCCACTTTTCATTGGCTCGATTCCATTCAAATTAGACCAACAATTCGCCAAAAACAAACAAACCCGAAGTTATCGTGAAATCAAAACCTCTTTCATTGGCTCGATTCCATTCAAATTAGACCAACAATTCGCCAAAAACAAACAAACCCGAAGTTATCGTGAAATCAAAACCTCTTTCATTGGCTCGATTCCATTCAAATTAGACCAACAATTCGCCAAAAACAAACAAACCCGAAGTTATCGTGAAATCAAAACCTCTTTCATTGGCTCGATTCCATTCAAATTAGACCAACAATTCGCCAAAAACAAACAAACCCGAAGTTATCGTGAAATCAAAACCTCTTTCATTGGCTCGATTCCATTCAAATTAGACCAACAATTCGCCAAAAACAAACAAACCCGAAGTTATCGTGAAATCAAAACCTCTTTCATTGGCTCGATTCCATTCAAATTAGACCAACAATTCGCCAAAAACAAACAAACCCGAAGTTATCGTGAAATCAAAACCTCTTTCATTGGCTCGATTCCATTCAAATTAGACCAACAATTCGCCAAAAACAAACAAACCCGAAGTTATCGTGAAATCAAAACCTCTTTCATTGGCTCGATTCCATTCAAATTAGACCAACAATTCGCCAAAAACAAACAAACCCGAAGTTATCGTGAAATCAAAACCTCTTTCATTGGCTCGATTCCATTCAAATTAGACCAACAATTCGCCAAAAACAAACAAACCCGAAGTTATCGTGAAATCAAAACCTCTTTCATTGGCTCGATTCCATTCAAATTAGACCAACAATTCGCCAAAAACAAACAAACCCGAAGTTATCGTGAAATCAAAACCTCTTTCATTGGCTCGATTCCATTCAAATTAGACCAACAATTCGCCAAAAACAAACAAACCCGAAGTTATCGTGAAATCAAAACCTCTTTCATTGGCTCGATTCCATTCAAATTAGACCAACAATTCGCCAAAAACAAACAAACCCGAAGTTATCGTGAAATCAAAACCTCTTTCATTGGCTCGATTCCATTCAAATTAGACCAACAATTCGCCAAAAACAAACAAACCCGAAGTTATCGTGAAATCAAAACCTCTTTCATTGGCTCGATTCCATTCAAATTAGACCAACAATTCGCCAAAAACAAACAAACCCGAAGTTATCGTGAAATCAAAACCTCTTTCATTGGCTCGATTCCATTCAAATTAGACCAACAATTCGCCAAAAACAAACAAACCCGAAGTTATCGTGAAATCAAAACCTCTTTCATTGGCTCGATTCCATTCAAATTAGACCAACAATTCGCCAAAAACAAACAAACCCGAAGTTATCGTGAAATCAAAACCTCTTTCATTGGCTCGATTCCATTCAAATTAGACCAACAATTCGCCAAAAACAAACA
Source organism: Olea europaea var. sylvestris (assembly GCF_002742605.1). Classification (NCBI taxonomy): domain Eukaryota; kingdom Viridiplantae; phylum Streptophyta; class Magnoliopsida; order Lamiales; family Oleaceae; genus Olea; species Olea europaea. The sequence goes on from NW_019245723.1 coordinate 333,809, forward strand.
AACCCGAAGTTATCGTGAAATCAAAACCTCTTTCATTGGCTCGATTCCATTCAAATTAGACCAACAATTCGCCAAAAACAAACAAACCCGAAGTTATCGTGAAATCAAAACCTCTTTCATTGGCTCGATTCCATTCAAATTAGACCAACAATTCGCCAAAAACAAACAAACCCGAAGTTATCGTGAAATCAAAAACCACTTATTAGACTAGCAATTCATAAAATCGAAGTTATTATGAAATCAAAAACCACTTTTCATTGGCTTGATTCCAATTGAATTAGACTAGTAATTTTCCAAAAAGGAACAAACCCGAAGTTATCGTGAAATCAAAAACACTTTCATTGGCTCGATTCCACTCGAATTAGACTCGTAATTTGCCAAAAACGAACAAACCCGAAGTTATCATGAAATCTCGAGACACTTTTCATTGGCTAGATTCCAAACGAATTAGACTAGCAAATCACCGAAAATGAACAAACCCGAAGTTATCATGAAATCAAAAACCACTTTTCACTGGCTCGATTCCAATCGAATTGGACAAGTAATTGGGCAAAAACGAACAAACCCGAAGTTAACATGTAATCAAAAGCCCCTTTTCATTAGCTCGATTCCAATCGAATTATACTCGTAATTTGCCAAAAACGAACAAACCCGAAGTTAACATGTAATCAAAAGCCCCTTTTCATTAGCTCGATTCCAATCGAATTATACTCGCAATTTGCTAAAAACCTACAAAGCCGAAGTTATCATGAAATCAAAATCTGGTTTTCATGGACTCCATTCCAACTGAATTAGACTAGCAATTTGCCAAAAAGGAACAAACCCGAAGTTATCATGAAATCAAAAACCTCTTTTCATTGGCTCGATTCCAATCGACTTAGACTAGCAATTCGTCAAAAACGAATAAAATTGAAGTTATCATGAAATTAAAAACTACTTTTCATTGGCTTGATTCCAATTGAATTAGAATAGTAATTTTCCAAAAAGGAACAAACCCGAAGTTATCATAAAATCAAAATTGGCTCGATTCCAATCGAATTAGACTATAAATTCGTCAAAAACGAATAAAATCGAAGTTATCATGAAATCAAAAACCACTTTTCATTGGCTCGATTCCAATCCAATTAGACTAGCAATTCGCCAAAAACAAACAAACCCGAAGTTATCATAAAATCAAAATTGGCTCGATTCCAATCGAATTAGACTATAAATTCGTCAAAAACGAATAAAATCGAAGTTATCATGAAATTAAAAATTACTTTTCATTGGCTTGATTCCAATTGAATTAGAATAGTAATTTTCCAAAAAGGAACAAACCCAAAGTTATCGTGAAATCAAAAACACTTTCATTGGCTCGATTCCAATCGAATTAGACTCGTAATTCGCCAAAAACGAACAAACCCAAAGTTATCATAAAATCATAACACACTTTTCATTGGCTAGATTCCAAACGAATTAGACTAGCAACTCACCGAAAATGAACAAACCTGAAATTATCATGAAATCAAAAACCACTTTTCACTGGCTCGATTCCAATCGAATTGGACAAGTAATTGGGCAAAAATGAACAAACCCGAAGTTTTCATGATACCAAAAATTGCTTATCATTGGCTTGATTCCAATCGAATTAAACTAGCAATTTGGCAAAAACGAACAAACCCGAAGTTTTAATGAAATGAAAAGCCACTTTTCATTGGCTAGATTCCAATCGAATTAGATTAGCAATTTGACAAAAATGAACAAACCCGAAGTCGTCATGAAATCAAAAACCACTTTTCATTGGCTCGAATCCATTCGAATTAGACTAGCAATTCGTCAAAAATGAAAAGACCCAAAGTTATCATAAAATCCAATGCCACTTCTCATTGGCTAGATTCAAATTGAATTAGATTAGGAATTCACCAAAAATGAACAAAACCTGAAGTTGTCGTGACATCAAAAGGCACTTTTCATTGGCTCGATTCCAATCGAATTAGACTAGCAATTTGCCATAAACGAACTAACCCGAAGTTATCATGAAATCAAAAACCACTTTTCATTGGCTCGATTCCAATCGAATTAGACTAGCAATTCACCAAAACGAACAAACCCGAAGTTATCGTGAAATCAAAAGTCACTTTTCATTGGCTCGATTCCAATCGAATTGGAGTAGCAATTCACAAAAAAAAGAACAAATCCAAAGTTATCGTTAAATCAAAACCACTTTTCATTGGCTCGATTCCAATGGAATTAGACTAGAAATTCACCAAAAACGAACAAAACCGAAGTTATCATGAAATCAAAAACCACTTTTTATTGGCTCGATTCAAATTGAATTAGACTAGCAATTCGCCAAAAACGAACAAGCCCGAAGTTATCATGAAATCATAAGCCAATTTTCATTGGCTAGATTCCAAACGAATTAGACTAGCAAGTCGCCGAAATCGACCAAACCCAAAGTGATTATAAAATCAAAAACCACCTTTCATGGGCTCGATTCCAATTGAATTAGACTAGCAATTCGCCAAAAATGAACAAACCCAAAGTTTTCATGAAATCAAAAATTGCTTTTCATTGGCTCGATTCCAATCGAATTAGACTGGCAATTCGCCAAAAACCAACAAACCCGAAGTTGTCATGAAATCATAAACCACTTATCATTGGCTCGATTCCAAACGAATTAGACAAGGAAGTCGCTGAAAACGAACAAAGCCGAAGTTATCATGAAATCAAAAACCACTTTTCACTGGCTCGATTCTAATCGACTTAGACTTGCAATTCGCAAAAAATGAACAAACCCGAAGTTATCATGAAATCATAAATCACCTTTCGTTGGCTCGATTCCAAGCGAATAAGGCTAGCAAGTCGTCGAAAATGAACAAACTAGAAGTTATCAAGTAATCAAAATTCACTTTCTATTGGCTCGATTCCAATCGAATTAGACTAGCCACTAACCAAAAATGAAAAAACCCGAAGTTGTCATGAAATCAAAAACCACTTTTCATTGGCTTGATTCCAATTGAATTAGACTTGCAATTCGTAAGAAACAAACAAACCCGAAGTTATCACAAAATGAAAAACCACTTTTCATTGGCTCAATTCAAATCGAATTAGACTAGCAATTTGCCAAAAACGAACAAACCCGAAGTTATCATGAAATCATAAGTCACTTTTCATTGGCTAGATTCCAAACGAATTAAACTAGCAAGTCATCGAAAACGAACAAACTCTACGTTATCATGAAACCAAAAACCACTTTTCATTGGCTTGATTCCAATCGAATTAGACTAGTAATTCGCAAAAAATGAACAAACCCAAAGTTTTCATGAAATCAAAAATCTCTTTTCATTGGCTCGATTCCAATCGAATTAGACTAGGAATTCGCCAAAAATGAACAAACTCGAAGTTATCATGAAATCATAAACCACTTTTCATTGGCTCGGTTCGAAACAAATTAGACTAGCAAGTCGTCGAAAACGAACAAATCCAAAGTTATCATGAAATAAAAAACCACTTTTCATTGGCACGATTCCAATCGAATTAGACTCGCAATTCACAAAAAATGAACAAACCCAAAGTTATCATTAAATCAAACACCACTTTTCATTGGCTCGTTTCCAATCGAATTAGACTAACAATTCGCCAAAAATGAAAAATCCGAAGTTATCATGAAATCATAAACCACTTTTCATTGGCTCGATTCTAAACGATTTAGACTAGCAAGTTACCGAAAATGATTAAACTGGAAGTTATCATGAAATCAAAAACCACTTTTCATTGCCTCGATTCAAATCGAATTAGACTTGCAATTCTCAAAAAATGAACAAACCAGGAGTTATCATGAAATCAAAAACCACTTTTCACTAGAACGATTAAAATCGAATTAGACTAGCAATTCGCCAAAAAGGAACAAACCCGAAGTTATCATGAAGTGATAAGGCACTTTTCACTAGCTAGATTCCAAAGGAATTGGACTAGCAAGTCGACGAAAATGAACAAACCCAAAGTTATCATGAAATCAAAAACTACTTTTCACTGGCTTGATTCCAATCGAATTCGACTAGCAATTCACCAAAAATGAACAATCGCGAAGTTGTCATGAAATCAAAAACCGCTTTTCATTGGCTCGATTCCAATAGAATTAGACTAGCAATTCGGCAAAAAACGAACAAACCCGAAGTTTTCGTGAAATGAAAGCCACTTTTCATTGTCTGGATTCCAATCAAAATAGATTAGAAATTCGCCAAAAATGAAGAAATCCAAAGTTATCATGAAATCTAAAACCACTGTTCATTGGCTTGATTCCAATCGAATTAGACTAGCAATTCGCCAATAACGAAAAAATCCAAAGTTATCATGAAATAAAGCGCCACTTTTCATTGGCTCAATTTAAATTGAATTAGACTAGCAATTCGCCAAAAATGAACAAAACCCGAAGTTGTCGTGAAATCAAAAGCCACTTTTCATTGCCTTGATTCCAATCGAATTAGACAACCAATTCGCCATAAAAGAACTTACCCGAAGTTATCTTGAAATCAAAAACCACTTTTCATTGACTCGATTCCAATCGAATTAGACTAGCAATTCGCCAAAACGAACAAACCTAAAGTTATCATGAAATCAAAAGCCACTTTTCATTGGCTCGATTCCAATCGAATTAGAGTAGCAATTCGCAAAAGAAGAACAAATCCAAAGTTATCGTTAAATCAAAACCACTTTTCATTGGCTCGATTCCAATTGAATTAGACTAGAAATTCGCCCAAAATGAACAAACCCGAAGTTATCGTGAAATCATAAACCACTTTTCATTGGCTCGATTCCGAACGAATTAGACTAGAAAGTCGTCAAAAATGAACATACCAGAACTTATTATGAAATCAAAAACCACTTTTCATTGGCTCGATTCCTATCGAATTAGACTCGTAATTCGCAAAAACCAAACAAATTCGAAGTTATCATGAAATCAAAAACCACTTTTCATTGGCTCGACTCAAATCGAATTAGACTAGCAATTCGCAAAAAATGAACAAACCCAAAATTATCATGATATCATAAGCCACTTTTCATTGACTAGATTCAAACGAATTAGACTAGCAAGTCACCGAAAATGATCAAACCTAAAGTGATCATAAAATCAAAAACCACCTTTCACGGGCTCGATTCCAATCGAATTGGACTAGCAATTCGCCAAAAATGAACAAACCCAAAGTTTTCATGAAATCTAAAATTGCTTTTCATTGGCTCGATTCCAATCAAATTAGACTGGCAATTCGAAAAAAACCAATAAACCCTAAGTTGTCATGAAATCATAAACCACTTATCATTGGCTCGATTCAAACTAATTAGACAAGTAAGTCGCTGAAAACGAACAAACCCGAAGTTATCATGAATCAAAAACCACTTTTCACTGGCTCGATTCTAATCGACTTAGACTTGCAATTCGCAAAAAAATGAACAAACCTGAAGTTATCATGAAATCATAATCCACCTTTCATTGGCTCGATTCCAAGCGAATTAGACTAGCAAGTCATCGAAAATGAACAAACTCGAAGTTATCAAGTAATCAAAATTCACTTTTTATTGGCTCGATTCCAATCGAATTAGACTAGCCACTAACCAAAAATGAAAAAACCCGAAGTTGTCATGAAATCAAAAACCACTTTTCATTGGCCTGATTCCAATCGAATTAGACTTACAATTCGTAAGAAACAAACAAACCCGAAGTTATCATGAAATGAAAAACCACTTTTCATTGGCTCGATTCAAATCGACTTAGACTAGCAATCCGCCAAAAATGAACAAACCCGAAGTTAGCATGTAATCATAAGCCACTTTTCATTAGCTAGATTCCAAATGAATTAGACCAGCAAGTAGTCGAAAACGAACAAAATCGAAGTTATCATGAAACCAAAAACCACTTTTCATTGGCTCGATTCCAATCGAATTAGACTAGTAATTCGTAAAAAACGAACAAACCCAAAGTTTTCTTGAAATCAAAAATTTCTTTTCATTGGCCCGATTCCAATCGAATTAGACTAGCAATTCGCCAAAAATGAACAAACCCGAAGTTATCATGAAATCATAAACCACTTTTCATTGGCTCGATTCCAAACGAATTAGACTATCAAGTCATCGAAAACAAACACACCCAAAGTTATCATGAAATCAAAAACCACTTTTCATTCGCACGATTCCAATCGAATTAGACTCGCAATTCACAAAAAATGAACAAACCCAAATTTATCATTAAATCAAAAACCACTTTTCATTGGCTCGTTTCCAATCAAATTAGACCAGCAATTCGCCAAAAATGAACAACCCGAAGTTATCATGAAATCATAAACCACTTTTCATTGGCTCGGTTCTAAACAATTTAGACTAGCAAGTTACCGAAAACGATTAAACCAGAAGTTATCATGAAATCAAAAACCACTTTTCATTGGCTCAATTCAAATCGAATTAGACTTACAAATCGCAAAAAATGAACAAACCCAAAGTTATCATGAAATCAAAATCCACTTTTCATTAGGTCGATTAAAATTGAATTAGACTAGCAATTCGCCAAAAAGGAACAAACCCGAAGTTATCATGAAATGATAAGCCACTTTTCATTGGCTAGATTCCAAACGAATTGGACTAGCAAGTCGATGAAAATGAACAAACCCAAAGTTACCACGAAATCAAAAACTACTTTTCACTGGCTCGATTCCAATCGAATTAGACAAGCAATTCGCCAAAAATGAACAATCGCAAAGTTGTCATGAAATCAAAAACCACTTTTCATTGGCTCGATTCCAATCGAATTAGACTAACAATTCGCCAAAAAATGAACAAACTCGAAGTTATCTTGAAATCAAAAACCACTTTTCATTGGCTCGATTCCAATCAAAATAGATTAGGAATTCGCCAAAAATGAAGAAACCTGAAGTTATCATGAAATCTAAAACCAGTTCATTGGCTCGATTCCAATTGAATTAGACTAGCAATTTGCCAATAACGAAAAAACCCAAAGTTATCATGAAATCAAGTGCCATTTTTCATTGGCTCAATTCAAATTTAATTAGACTAGCAATTCGCCAAAAATGAACAAAACCCGAAGTTGTCGTGAAATCAAAAGCCACTTTTCATTGCCTTGATTCCAATCGAATTAGACAAGCAATTCGCCATAAAAGAACTAACCCGAAGTTATCATGAAATCAAAAACCACTTTTCATTGACTCGATTCCAATCGAATTAGACTAGCAATTCGCCAAAAAACGAACGAACCCGAAGTTATCTTGAAATCAAAAACAACTTTTCGTTGGATCGATCCAATCGAATTAGACTAGGAATTCACCAAAAACGAAAAAACCCAAAGTGATAATGTAATCAAACGTCACTTTTCATTAACTCGATTCTAATCGAATTAGACTAGCAATTCTAAAAAAACGAACAAACCCGAAGTGATCATGTAATCAAAAGTCACTTTTCATTAACTCAATTGCCATCGAATTAGACTAGCAATTCTCTAAAAACGAACAAACCCGAAGTTTTTATAAAATCAAAATTAGCTCGATTCCAATCGATTTAGACTAGAAATTCGCCAAAAATGAACAAAATCGAAGTTATCATGAAATCAAAAACCACTTTTCATTTGCTCGATTCCAATCGAATTAGACTAGCAAGTCGCCAAAAACGAACAAACCGAAGTTATAATGTAATCAAAAGTAACTTTTATTTGGCCTGATTCCAATCGAATTAGACTCGCAATTCGCCAAAAACGAAAAACCCAAAGTTATCATGAAATCACAAACCTCTTTTCATTGGCTAGATTCCAAACGAATTAGACTAGCAAGTCACCGAAAAACCACAAACCTGAAGTTATCATGAAATCAAAAACCACTTTTCATTGGCTCGATTCCAATTGAATTGGACGAGTAATTCGCCAAAAACGAACAAAATCGAAGTTTTCATGAAATGAAAAGCCACTTTTCATTGACTCGATACCAATCGAATTAGATTAGCAATTTGAGAAAAATGAACAATCCGGAAGTTGTCATGAAATCAAAAACCGTTTTTCATTGGGTTGATTCCAATCGAATTAGACTAGCAATTTGCCAAAAAACGAACAAACCCGAAGTTATCAAGAAATCAAAAGCCACTTTTCATTGGCTCAATTCCAATCGAAATCGATTAGGAATTCCCCAAAAATGAAGAAACCTGAAGTTATCATGAAATCTAAAACCACTGTTCATTGGCTCGATTCCAATCGAATTAGACTAGCAATTCGCCAATAACGAAAAAATCCAAAGTTATCATGAAATCAAGTGCCACCTTTCATTGGCTCAATTCAAATCGAATTAGACTACCAATTCGCCAAAAATGAACAAAACCTGAAGTTGCTGTGAAATCAAAAGGCACTTTTCATTGGCTTGATTCCAATAGAATTAGACAAGCAATTCGCCATAAAAGAACTAACCAGAAGTTATCATGAAATCAAAATCCACTTTTCATTAGCTCGATTCCAATCGAATTAGACTAGCAACTATACAAAAATGAACGAACCCAAAGTTATAATGAAATCAAAAACAACTTTTTGTTGGATCGATCCAATCGAATTAGACTAGGGTTTCACCAAAAACGAAAAAACCCGAAGTGATAATTCATTTTTCATTGACTCGATTCCAATTGAATTAGACTAGCAATTCGCAAAAAACGAACAAACCTGAAGTTATCATGAAATCAAAATTGGCTCGATTCCGATCGATTTAGACTAGAGATTCGCAAAAAACGAACAAAATCGAAGTTATGATGAAATCAAAAACCACTTTTAATTGGCTCGATTCCAATCGAATTAGACTAGCAATTCACCAAAAACAAACAAACCGAAGTTATCACGAAATAAAAAACCACTTTTCATTTGCTCGATTCCAATCCAATTAGACTAGCAATTCGCCAAAAATAAACAAACCCGAAATTATCATGAAATCAAAAGCCACTTTTCATTTGCTCGATTCCATTCGAATTAGACTTGCAACTCGCTAAAAACGAACAAACCCGAAGTTATAATGTAATAAAAGCCACTTTTAGTTGGCTCGATTCCAATCGAATTAGACTCGCAATTCGCCAAAAACGAACAAACACGAAGTTATCATGAAATCAAAAGCCACTTTTCATTGGCTCGATTTCAATCGAATTAGACTAGCAATTTGCCCAAAAGGAACAAACCCGAAGTTATTATGAAATCAAAAACGACTTTTCATTGGCTCGATTCCAATCAAATTAGACTAGCAATTCGCCAAAAATGAACAAACCCAAGTTATCAATTGATCAAAATCCAATTTTCATTATCTCAATTCCAATCGAATTAGACCGGCTATTAACCAAAAGCGAACAAACCCGAAGTTATTACGGAATCAGAAGCTACTTTTCATTGGTCGATTCCAATTGAGTTAGATTAGCAATTCGCCAAAAACGATCAAACCCGAAGTTAACATGTAATCAAAAAACCCATTTCATTGGCTAGATTCCAATCGAATTAGATTCGCCAAAACGAACAAACCCGAAGTTATCATGAAATCAAAAACCACTTTTCATTGGCTCGATTCCAATCGAATTAGACTAGCCATTCACCAAAAACGAACAAACGCGAAGCTATCAAGTAATCAAAATCCACTGTTCTTTGGCTCGATTCCAATCGAATTAGACTAGCTTTTAACAAAAAATGAACAAACCCAAAGTTATCATGAAATCATAAACCACTTTTCACTGGCTCGATTCCAATCGAATTAGACTAGCAATTCTCCAAAAATGAACAAACCCGAAGTTATCAAGTAATCAAAATCATCTTTCATTGGTTCATTCCAATCGAATTAGATTAGTAATTCGCCAAAAGAGAACAAACCCGAAGTTAACATGTAATCAAAAGCGTCTTTTCATTGCCTCGATTCCAATCGAATTTGACTCGCAATTCGCCAAAAATGTACAAAGCCGAAGTTATCTTGAAATCAAAATCCGCTTGTCATGGGCTCAATCCAAATTGAATTAGACTAGCAATTTGCCAAAAAGGAAGAAACCCGAAGTTATCATGAAATCAAAAACCACTTTTCATTGGCTCGATTCCAATCGAATGAGACTTGCAATTTACCAAAAACAAACAAACCCGAAGTTATCATGAAATCAAAATTGGCTTGATTCCAATCGAATTAGCCTAGAAATTCGCCAAAAACGAACAAAATCGAAGTTGTCATGAAATTAAAAACCACTTTTCATTGGCTTGATTCCAATCGAATTAGACTTGCAATTCGTAACAAACAAACAAACCCAAAGTTATCATGAAATCAAAAACCACTTTTCATTGGCTCGATTCAAATCGAATTAGACCAGTAGTTCGCCAAAAACGAACAAACCCGAAGCTATCATGAAATCATAAGCCACTTTTCATTGGCTAGATTCCAAACGAATTAGACTAGCAAGTCGTCGAAAATGAACAAACCTGAAGTATCATGAAATCAAAAACCACTTTTCACTGGCTCGATTCCAATCGAATTGAACTAGCAATTAGCCAAAAACGAGCAAACCTGAAGTTTTCATGAAACCAAAAAATGCTTATCATTGGCTCGATTCCAATCGAATTAGACTAGCAATTCACCAAAAACGAACAAACCCGAAGTTTTCATGAAACCAAAAAATGCTTATCATTGGCTCGATTCCAATCGAATTAGACTAGCAATTCACCAAAAATGAACAAACCCGAAGTTTTCATGAAATCAAAAGCCACTTTTCATTGGATCGATTCCAATCGAATTAGATTAGAAATTCGACAAAAAAGAAAAAACCCAAAGTAGTCATGTAATCAAAAACTACTTTTCATTGGCTCGATTCCATTCGAATTAGACTAGCAATTCGCCAACAATGAAAAAACCCTAAGTTATCATGAAATCAAATGCCACTTTCCATTGGCTAGATTCAAATCGAACTAGACTTGCAATTTGCCAAAAATGAACAATACCCGAAGTTGTCGTGAAATCAAAAGGCACTTTTCTTTGGCTCGATTCCAATCGAATTAGACTAGCAATTCGACATAAATGAACTATCCCGAAGTTATTATGAAATCATAAACCACTTTTCATTGGCTTGATTCCAAAAGATTTAGACGAACAAGTCGCCGAAAATGATTAAACCCAAAGTTATCATGAAATCAAAAATCACTTTTCATTGGCTCGATTCAAATCGAATTAGACTTGCAATTCGTAAAAAACGAACAAACCCGAAGTTATCATGAAATCAAAAACCACTTTCCATTGGATCGATTAAAATCGAATTAGACTAGCAATTCGCGAAAAAGGAACAAACCCGAATTTATCATGAAATAATAAGCCACTTTTCATTGGTTAGATTCCAAACGAATTGGACTAGCAAGTCGTCGAAAACGATCAAACCCGAAGTTATCGTGAAATCAAAAATCACTTTTCACTGGCTCGACTCTAATCGAATTAGACTAGAAATTCGCCAAAAACGAACAATCCCAAAGTTGTCATGAAATCAAAAACCACTTTTCATCGGCTCGATTCCAATCGAATTAGACTAGCAATTCGCCAAAAACGAACAAACCCAAAGTTATTATGAAATCTAAAGCCACTTTTCATTGCCTCGAATACAATTAAATTAGACTAGCAATTCGCCAAAAACAAAAAAAAAAACCCGAAGTTATCATGAAATCAAAAGCCACCTTTCATTTGCTGGATTCCAATCGAAGTTGACTAGCAACTAGCCAAAAACGAACAAACCCGAAGTTATCATGTAATCAAAAGCCACTTTTATTTGGCTCGATTCCAATCGAATTGGACTCGCAGTTCGCCAAAAATGAACAAAGCCGAAGTTATCATGAAATCAAAAACCTCTTTTCATTGGCTCGATTCCAATCGAATTACGCTCACAACTCGCCAAAAATGAACAAACCCGAAGTTATCATGACATCAAAAACCACTTTTCATTGGCTCGATTCCAATCGAATTGGACTAGCAATTTGTCAAAAAGGAACAAACCCGAAGTTATCATGAAATCAAAAACCACTTTTCATTGGCTCGATTCCAATCAAATTAGACAAATAATTCGCAAAAAATGAACAAATCTAAAGTTATCATTAAATCAAAAACCACTTTTCATTGGCTCGATTCCAATTGAATTAAACTAGCAATTCGCCGAAAATGAACAAACCCGAAGTTATCATGTAGTCAAAAGCCACTGTTAATTGGCTCGATTCCAATAGAATTAGGCTTGCTATTCGTCGAAAACGAAAAAAGGCCGATGTTATCATGAAATCAAAAACCTCTTTTCATTGGCTCGATTCCAATCGAATTAGACTCACAACTCACCAAAAATGAACAAACCCGAAGTTTTCATGAATTGAAAAACCACTTTTCATTGGCTCGATTCCAATTGAATTAGACTAGCAATTTGTCAAAAAGGAATAAACCCGAAGTTATCATGAAATCAAAAACCACTTTTCATTGGCTCGATTACAATAGAAATTAGAATAGCTATTAACCAAAAAGGAACAAACCCAAACTTATCACGAAATCAAAAGCAACTTTTCATTGGTTGATTCCAATCGACTTAGACTAGCAATTCGTAAAAAGCGAACAAACCCGAAGTTAACATGTAACCAAAAGCCTCTTTAAAATGGCTCGATTCCAATCAAATAAGATTCGCCTAAGACGAACAAACCCGAAGTTATCATGAAATCAAAAACCACTTTTCATTGGCCCGATTCCAATCGAATTAGACTAGCAATTTGCCAAAAAGGAACAAACCCGAAGCTATTATGAAATCAAAAACAACTTTTCATTGGCTTGATTTCAATCGAATTAGGCTAGCCATTCATAAAAAATGAACAAACTCGAAGTTATCAAGTAATCAAAATCCACTTTTCTTTGGCTCTATTCCAATTGATTTAGACCAGCCACTAACCAAAAATGAAAAAACCCGAAGTTATCATGAAATCAAAAACAACTTTTTACTGGCTCGATTCCAATCAAATTAGACTAGAAATTCACCAAAGCGAACAAACCTGAAGTCATCATGGAATCATCCGATTCAAATTGAATTAGACTGGCAATTCGCCAAAAACGAACAAACCCGAAGTTATCATGAAATCATACGCCACTTTTCATTGGCTAGATTCCAAACGAATTAGACTAGCAAGTCTTCGAAAATGAACAAACCCGAAGTTATCATGAAATCAAAAACCACTTTCCACCGGCTCGATTCCAATCGAATTAGACTAGCAATTCACCAAAAATGATCAAACTGAAGTTTTCATGAAATCAAAAATTGCTTTTCATTGGCTAGATTCCAATCGAATTGGACTAGCAATTCACTAAAAATGAACAAACCCGAAGTTATCATGAAATCATAAACCACTTTTCATTAGCTTGATGCCAAATGAATTTGACTAGCAATTCACAAAAAAGAACAAACCCAAAGTTATCATTAAATCAAAAACCACTTTTCATTGGCTCGATTCTAATGGAATTAGACTAGCAATTCGCCAAAAATGAACAACCCGAAGTTATCATGAAATCATAAACCACTTCTCATTGGCTCGATTCCAAACAAATTAGACTAGCTAGTCGTCGAAAACGAACAAACCCGAAGTTATCATGAAATAAAAAACAACTTTTCATTGGCTCAATTCCAATCGAATTAGACTTGCAATTCACAAAAAAACGAACAAACTCGAAGTTTTCATGAAATCAAAAATTGCTTTTCATTGGCTCTATTCTAATCAAATTAGACTAGCAATTTGCTAAAAATGAACAAACCCGAAACTATCATGAAATCATAAACCACTTTTCATTGGCTTGATTCCAAACGAATTAGACTAGCAAGTCATCGAAAACAAACAAACCCGAAGTTATCATGAAATCAAAAACCACTTTTCATTGGCACGATTCCAAAAGAATTAGACTCGCAATTCCCAAAAAATGAACAAAACCAAAGTTATCATTAAATCAAAAACCATTTTCATTGGCTCGATTCCAATCGAATTAGACAACCAACTCGCCAAAAATGAACAACTCGAAGTTATCATGAAATCATAAACCACTTTTCATTGGCTCAATTCCAAACGATTTAGACTAGCAAGTCGTCAAAAACGAACAAACCCGAAGTTATCATGAAATCAAAAATCACTTTTCACTGGCTCGATTCCAATCGAATTAGACTAGCAATTTACTAAAAATGAACAATCCCGAAGTTGTCATGAAATCAAAAACCACTTTTCATTGGCTCGATTCCAATCGAATTAGACTAGAATTCGCCAAAAATGAACGATCCCGAAGTTATCTTGAAATCAAAAGCCACTTTTCATTGCCTCGATTCCAATCAAATTAGACTAGCAATTCGCCAAAACCAAACAAACCCGAAGTTATCATGAAATCAAAAGCCACTTTTCATTTGCTCGATTCCAATCGAATTAGACTAGCAACTCGCCAAAAAAGAACAAACCCAAAGTTATCATGTAATCAAAAGCCACTTTTAATTGGCTCGATTCCAATCGAATTAGACTCGTAATTCGCCAAAAATGAACAGGCCCGAAGTCATCATGAAGTCAAAAACCTCTTTCCATTGGCTCGATTCCAATCGAATTAGACTCACAACTCGCCAAAAATGAACAAACCGAAGTTATCATGAAATAAAAAACCACTTTTCATTGGCTCAAATCCGATCGAATTAGACTAACAATTTTTCAAAAAGGAACAAACCCGAAGTTATCATGAAATCAAAAACCACTTTTCATTGGCTCGATTCCAACCAAATTAGACTAGGAACTCGTAAAAATGAACAAACCCAAAGTTATCATTAAATCAAAAACCAATTTTCGTTGGCTCGATTCCAATCGAATTAGACTAGCAATTCGCCGAAAACGACCAAACTCGAAGTTATCATGCAGTCAAAAGCCACTTTTAATTGGCTTAATTCAAATCTAATTAGACTCGCAATTCGCCAAAAATGAACAATCCCGAAGTTACCATGAAATCAAAAACCTCTTTCCATTGGCTCGATTTCAATCGAATTAGACTCACAACTCGCCAAAAACGAACAAACCCTAAGTTTTCATGATATGAAAAACCTCTTTTCATTGGATCGACTCCAATCGAATAAGACTAACAATTTGTCAAAAAGGAATAAAATCGAAGTTAACATGAAACTAAAAATAACTTTTCATTGGCTCGATTCCAATCGAATTAGACTAGTAATTCGCCAAAAATGAACAAACCCGAAGTTATCAAGTAATCAAAATCGACTTTTCATTGGCTCGATTCCAATCGAATTAGACTAGCTATTAACCAAAAATGAACAAACCCGAAGTTATCACAAAATCAAAAGCTACTTTTCATTGGTCGATTCCAATTGAATTAGACTAGCAATTCGCCAAAAATGAACAAACCCGAAGTTAACACGTAATCAAAAGCCTCTTTTCATTAGCTCGATTCCAATCGAATTAGATTCGCCAAAGACGAACAAACCCGAAGTTATCATGAAATCAAAAACCACTTTTCATTGGCTCGATTCCAATCGAATTAGACTAGCAATTTTCCAAAAAGGAACAAACCCGAAGTTATCATGAAATCAAAAACAACTTTTCATTGGCTCAGTTTCAATCGAATTAGGCTAGCCATTCGCAAAAAATGAACAAACCCGAAGTTATCAAGTAATCAAAATCCACTTTTCTTTGGCACTATTCCAATCGAATTAGACCAGCCACTAACCAAAATTGAAAAAATCCGAAGTTATCATGAAATCAAAAATAACTTTTTATTGGCTCGATTCCAATCAAATTAGACTAGCAATTCACCAAAGCGAACAAACCTGAAGTTATCATGGAATTAAAATCCACTTTTCATTTGTCCAATTCAAATCGAATTAGACTAGCAATTCGCCCAAAATGAACAAACCTGAAGTTATCATGAAATCATAAGCAACTTTTCATTGGCTAGATTCCAAACGAATTAGACTAGCAAGTCATTCCAAACGAATTAGACTAGCAAGTCATTCCAAACGAATTAGACTAGCAAGTCTTCGAAAACGAACAAACTTGAATTTATCATGAAATCAAAAACCACTTTCCACTAGCTCGATTCCAGTTGAATTAGACTAGAAATTTGCCAAAAATGATCAAATCGAAGTAATCAAAAATTGCTTTTCATTGGCTCGACTCCAATTGAATTGGACTAGCAATTCACTAAAAAAGAACAAACCCGAAGTTATCATGAAATCATAAACCAGTTTTCATTAACTTGATGCCAAACGAATTTGACTAGCAATTCACAAAAAGAACAAACCCCAAGTTATCATTAAATCAAAAACCACTTTTCGTTGGCTCGATTCCAATGGTACTAAACTAGTAATTCGCCAAAAATGAACAACCCGAAGATATCATGAAATCATAAACCACTTTTCATTGGCTAGAATCCAAAAAGAATTAGACTAGCAAGTCGTCGAAAATGAACAAACCCAAAGTTTTCATGAAATCAAAAACCACTTTTTATTGGCTCGATTCCAATCGAATTAGACTTGCAATCAGCAAAAAATGAACAAACCCGAAGTTTTCATGGAATCAAAAATTGCTTTTCATTGGCTCGATTCCAATCGAATTAGACTAGCAATTCGCCAAAAATGAACAAACCCAAAGTTATCATGAAATCATAAACCACTTTTCATTGGCTCGATTCCAAACGAATTAGACTAGCAAGTCATCGAAAACGAACAAACCCGAAGTTATCATGAAATCAAAAACCACTTTTCATTGGCACGATTCCAATCGAATTAGACTCGCAATTCACAAAAAATGAACAAACCCAAAGTTATCATTAAATAAAAAACCACCTTTCAATGGCTCGATTCCAATCGAGTTAGAATACCAACTCGCCAAAAATGAACAACTCGAAGTTATCATGAAATCATAAACGACTTTTCATTGGCTCGATTCCAAATGATTTAGACTAGCAAGTTGCCAAAAACGATTAACCCCGAAGTTATCATGAAATCCAAAACCACTTTTCATTGGCTTGATTCAAGTCGAATTAGACTTGTAATTCGCAAAAAAAGAACAAACCCGAAGTTATCATGAAATCAAAAACCACTTTTCATTAGATCGATTAAAATCGAATTAGACTAGCAATTCGCCAAAAAGGAATAAACCCGAAGTTATCATGAAATGATAAGCCACTTTTCATTGGCTAGATTTCAAATGAATTGGACTAGCAAGTCGTCGAAAACGAACAAATCCGAAGTTATCATGAAATCATAAACGACTTTTCATTGGCTCGATTCTAATCGAATTTGACTAGCTATTAACCAAAAACGAACAAACCCGAAGTTAGACTAGCAATTCGCCAAAAAGGACAAAGTCGAAGTTATCATGAAATCATAAACGACTTTTCATTGGCTCGATTCTAATCGAATTTGACTAGCTATTAACCAAAAACGAACAAACCCGAAGTTAGACTAGCAATTCGCCAAAAAGGACAAAGTCGAAGTTATCATGAAATCATAAACGACTTTTCATTGGCTCGATTCTAATCGAATTTGACTAGCTATTAACCAAAAACGAACAAACCCGAAGTTAGACTAGCAATTCGCCAAAAAGGACAAAGTCGAAGTTATCATGAAATCATAAACGACTTTTCATTGGCTCGATTCTAATCGAATTTGACTAGCTATTAACCAAAAACGAACAAACCCGAAGTTAGACTAGCAATTCGCCAAAAAGGACAAAGTCGAAGTTATCATGAAATCATAAACGACTTTTCATTGGCTCGATTCTAATCGAATTTGACTAGCTATTAACCAAAAACGAACAAACCCGAAGTTAGACTAGCAATTCGCCAAAAAGGACAAAGTCGAAGTTATCATGAAATCATAAACGACTTTTCATTGGCTCGATTCTAATCGAATTTGACTAGCTATTAACCAAAAACGAACAAACCCGAAGTTAGACTAGCAATTCGCCAAAAAGGACAAAGTCGAAGTTATCATGAAATCATAAACGACTTTTCATTGGCTCGATTCTAATCGAATTTGACTAGCTATTAACCAAAAACGAACAAACCCGAAGTTAGACTAGCAATTCGCCAAAAAGGACAAAGTCGAAGTTATCATGAAATCATAAACGACTTTTCATTGGCTCGATTCTAATCGAATTTGACTAGCTATTAACCAAAAACGAACAAACCCGAAGTTAGACTAGCAATTCGCCAAAAAGGACAAAGTCGAAGTTATCATGAAATCATAAACGACTTTTCATTGGCTCGATTCTAATCGAATTTGACTAGCTATTAACCAAAAACGAACAAACCCGAAGTTAGACTAGCAATTCGCCAAAAAGGACAAAGTCGAAGTTATCATGAAATCATAAACGACTTTTCATTGGCTCGATTCTAATCGAATTTGACTAGCTATTAACCAAAAACGAACAAACCCGAAGTTAGACTAGCAATTCGCCAAAAAGGACAAAGTCGAAGTTATCATGAAATCATAAACGACTTTTCATTGGCTCGATTCTAATCGAATTTGACTAGCTATTAACCAAAAACGAACAAACCCGAAGTTAGACTAGCAATTCGCCAAAAAGGACAAAGTCGAAGTTATCATGAAATCATAAACGACTTTTCATTGGCTCGATTCTAATCGAATTTGACTAGCTATTAACCAAAAACGAACAAACCCGAAGTTAGACTAGCAATTCGCCAAAAAGGACAAAGTCGAAGTTATCATGAAATCATAAACGACTTTTCATTGGCTCGATTCTAATCGAATTTGACTAGCTATTAACCAAAAACGAACAAACCCGAAGTTAGACTAGCAATTCGCCAAAAAGGACAAAGTCGAAGTTATCATGAAATCATAAACGACTTTTCATTGGCTCGATTCCAATCGAATTGGACTAGAAATTCGCCAAAAGCGAACAAACCCAAAGTTAACATGTATTCAAAAGCCTGTTTTCATTGTCTCGATTCCAATCGAATTAGACTCGCAATTCGCCAAAAAGTACAAAGTCGAAGTTATCATGAAATCAAAATTCGCTTTTCATGGGCTCGATTCCAATTGAATTAGACTAGTAATTCGCCAAAAAGGAACAAACCCGAAGTTATCATGAAACCAAAAACCACTTTTCATTGGCTCGATTCCAACCAAATTAGACAGATTCCAAACGAATTAGACTAGCAAGTCGCCAAAAACGAACAAACTCGAAGTTATCATGAAACCAAAATCCACTTTTCATTGCCTCGATTCCAATCGAATTAGACTCGCAATTCGCCAAAAACGAACAAACTCGAAGTTATCATGAAACCAAAATCCACTTTTCATTGCCTCGATTCCAATCGAATTAGACTCGCAATTCGCCAAAAACGAACAAACTCGAAGTTATCATGAAACCAAAATCCACTTTTCATTGCCTCGATTCCAATCGAATTAGACTCGCAATTCGCCAAAAACGAACAAACTCGAAGTTATCATGAAACCAAAATCCACTTTTCATTGCCTCGATTCCAATCGAATTAGACTCGCAATTCGCCAAAAACGAACAAACTCGAAGTTATCATGAAACCAAAATCCACTTTTCATTGCCTCGATTCCAATCGAATTAGACTCGCAATTCGCCAAAAACGAACAAACTCGAAGTTATCATGAAACCAAAATCCACTTTTCATTGCCTCGATTCCAATCGAATTAGACTCGCAATTCGCCAAAAACGAACAAACTCGAAGTTATCATGAAACCAAAATCCACTTTTCATTGCCTCGATTCCAATCGAATTAGACTCGCAATTCGCCAAAAACGAACAAACTCGAAGTTATCATGAAACCAAAATCCACTTTTCATTGCCTCGATTCCAATCGAATTAGACTCGCAATTCGCCAAAAACGAACAAACTCGAAGTTATCATGAAACCAAAATCCACTTTTCATTGCCTCGATTCCAATCGAATTAGACTCGCAATTCGCCAAAAACGAACAAACTCGAAGTTATCATGAAACCAAAATCCACTTTTCATTGCCTCGATTCCAATCGAATTAGACTCGCAATTCGCCAAAAACGAACAAACTCGAAGTTATCATGAAACCAAAATCCACTTTTCATTGCCTCGATTCCAATCGAATTAGACTCGCAATTCGCCAAAAACGAACAAACTCGAAGTTATCATGAAACCAAAATCCACTTTTCATTGCCTCGATTCCAATCGAATTAGACTCGCAATTCGCCAAAAACGAACAAACTCGAAGTTATCATGAAACCAAAATCCACTTTTCATTGCCTCGATTCCAATCGAATTAGACTCGCAATTCGCCAAAAACGAACAAACTCGAAGTTATCATGAAACCAAAATCCACTTTTCATTGCCTCGATTCCAATCGAATTAGACTCGCAATTCGCCAAAAACGAACAAACTCGAAGTTATCATGAAACCAAAATCCACTTTTCATTGCCTCGATTCCAATCGAATTAGACTCGCAATTCGCCAAAAACGAACAAACTCGAAGTTATCATGAAACCAAAATCCACTTTTCATTGCCTCGATTCCAATCGAATTAGACTCGCAATTCGCCAAAAACGAACAAACTCGAAGTTATCATGAAACCAAAATCCACTTTTCATTGCCTCGATTCCAATCGAATTAGACTCGCAATTCGCCAAAAACGAACAAACTCGAAGTTATCATGAAACCAAAATCCACTTTTCATTGCCTCGATTCCAATCGAATTAGACTCGCAATTCGCCAAAAACGAACAAACTCGAAGTTATCATGAAACCAAAATCCACTTTTCATTGCCTCGATTCCAATCGAATTAGACTCGCAATTCGCCAAAAACGAACAAACTCGAAGTTATCATGAAACCAAAATCCACTTTTCATTGCCTCGATTCCAATCGAATTAGACTCGCAATTCGCCAAAAACGAACAAACTCGAAGTTATCATGAAACCAAAATCCACTTTTCATTGCCTCGATTCCAATCGAATTAGACTCGCAATTCGCCAAAAACGAACAAACTCGAAGTTATCATGAAACCAAAATCCACTTTTCATTGCCTCGATTCCAATCGAATTAGACTCGCAATTCGCCAAAAACGAACAAACTCGAAGTTATCATGAAACCAAAATCCACTTTTCATTGCCTCGATTCCAATCGAATTAGACTCGCAATTCGCCAAAAACGAACAAACTCGAAGTTATCATGAAACCAAAATCCACTTTTCATTGCCTCGATTCCAATCGAATTAGACTCGCAATTCGCCAAAAACGAACAAACTCGAAGTTATCATGAAACCAAAATCCACTTTTCATTGCCTCGATTCCAATCGAATTAGACTCGCAATTCGCCAAAAACGAACAAACTCGAAGTTATCATGAAACCAAAATCCACTTTTCATTGCCTCGATTCCAATCGAATTAGACTCGCAATTCGCCAAAAACGAACAAACTCGAAGTTATCATGAAACCAAAATCCACTTTTCATTGCCTCGATTCCAATCGAATTAGACTCGCAATTCGCCAAAAACGAACAAACTCGAAGTTATCATGAAACCAAAATCCACTTTTCATTGCCTCGATTCCAATCGAATTAGACTCGCAATTCGCCAAAAACGAACAAACTCGAAGTTATCATGAAACCAAAATCCACTTTTCATTGCCTCGATTCCAATCGAATTAGACTCGCAATTCGCCAAAAACGAACAAACTCGAAGTTATCATGAAACCAAAATCCACTTTTCATTGCCTCGATTCCAATCGAATTAGACTCGCAATTCGCCAAAAACGAACAAACTCGAAGTTATCATGAAACCAAAATCCACTTTTCATTGCCTCGATTCCAATCGAATTAGACTCGCAATTCGCCAAAAACGAACAAACTCGAAGTTATCATGAAACCAAAATCCACTTTTCATTGCCTCGATTCCAATCGAATTAGACTCGCAATTCGCCAAAAACGAACAAACTCGAAGTTATCATGAAACCAAAATCCACTTTTCATTGCCTCGATTCCAATCGAATTAGACTCGCAATTCGCCAAAAACGAACAAACTCGAAGTTATCATGAAACCAAAATCCACTTTTCATTGCCTCGATTCCAATCGAATTAGACTCGCAATTCGCCAAAAACGAACAAACTCGAAGTTATCATGAAACCAAAATCCACTTTTCATTGCCTCGATTCCAATCGAATTAGACTCGC
This sequence comes from Olea europaea var. sylvestris, assembly GCF_002742605.1. Classification (NCBI taxonomy): domain Eukaryota; kingdom Viridiplantae; phylum Streptophyta; class Magnoliopsida; order Lamiales; family Oleaceae; genus Olea; species Olea europaea. The sequence goes on from NW_019245723.1 coordinate 356,011, forward strand.
AATTCGCCAAAAACGAACAAACTCGAAGTTATCATGAAACCAAAATCCACTTTTCATTGCCTCGATTCCAATCGAATTAGACTCGCAATTCGCCAAAAACGAACAAACTCGAAGTTATCATGAAACCAAAATCCACTTTTCATTGCCTCGATTCCAATCGAATTAGACAAGCAATTCGCCATAAACGAACTAAACCGAAGTTATCATGAAATCAAAAACCACTTTTCATTGGCTCGATGCCAAACGAATTAGACTAGCAATTCACAAAAAAGAACAAACCCAAAGTTATCATTAAATCAAAAACCACTTTTCATTGGCTCGATTCTAATGGAATTAGACTAGCAATTCGCCAAAAATGAACAACCCGAAGTTATCATGAAATCATAAACCACTTCTCATTGGCTCGATTCCAAACAAATTAGACTAGCTAGTCGTCGAAAACGAACAAACCCGAAGTTATCATGAAATCAAAACCACTTTCATTGGCTCGATTCCAATCGAATTAGACTAGCAATTCACAAAAAAGAACAAACCCAAAGTTATCATTAAATCAAAAACCACTTTTCATTGGCTCGATTCCAATGGGATTTGACTTACAATTCGCCAAAAATGAACAACCCGAAGTTATCATGAAATCAAAACCACTTTTCATTGGCTCGATTCCAATCGAATTCGACTAGTAATTCACAAAAAAGAACAAATCCAAAGTTATCATTAAATCAAAAACCACTTTTCATTGGCTCGATTCCAATGGGATTTGACTAACAATTCGCCAAAAATGAACAACCCGAAGTTATCATGAAATCAAAACCACTTTTCATTGGCTCGATTCCAATCGAATTGGACTAGCAATTCACAAAAAAGAACAAACCCAAAGTTATCATTAAATCAAAAACCTCTTTTCATTGGCTCGATTCCAATGGGATTTGACTAACAATTCGCCAAAAATGAACAACCCGAAGTTATCTTGAAATCGTAAACCACTTTTCGTTGGCTCGATTCCAAACGATTTAGACTAGCGAGTTGCCGAAAACGATTAAACCCGAAGTCATCATGAAATCAAAAACCACTTTTCATTGGCTCGATTCAAATCGAATTAGACTTGCAATTCGGAAAAAATAAACAAACTCGAACTTATCATGAAATGATAAGCCACTTTTCATTGCCTAGATTCCAAACGAATTAGACTAGCAAGTCGCCAAAAACGAACAAACCCGAAGTTATCATGAAATCAAAGACCACTTTTCGTTTGCTCGATTCCAGTCAAATTAGACTAGCAATTCGCAAAAAATAAACAAACCTGAAGTTATCATGAAATCAAAAGCCACTTTTCATATGCTTGATTCCAACCGAATTAGACTTGCAACTCGCCAAAAATGAACAAACCCAAAATTATCCTGTAATCAAAAGCCACTTTCACTTGGCTCGATTCCAATCGAATTAGACTCGTAATTGGCCAAAAATGAACAAACCCGAAGTTATCGTGAAATCTAAAACCACTTTTCATTGGCTCGATTCCAATCGAATTAGACTAGCAATTCGCCAATAACGAAAAGACCCAAAGTTATCATGAAATCAAGTGCCACTTTTCGTTGGTTCAATTCAAATCGAATTAGACTAGTAATTCACCAAAAATGAACAAAACTCGAAGTTGTCGTGAAATCAAAAGCTACTTTTCATTGGCTTGATTCCAATCGAATTAGACAAGCAATTCGCCATAAACGAACTAAACCGAAGTTATCATGAAATCAAAAACCACTTTTCATTGGCTCGATTCCAATCGAATTAGACTAGCAATTCGCCAAAAATGAACAAACCCGAAGTTATCATAAAATCGAAATCAACTTTTCATTGGATCGATTGCAATCGAATTAGATTAGGAATTCGCCAAAAATGAAAAAACCCAAAGTGATCATGTAATCAAAAGTCACTTTTCATTGGCTCGATTCCAATCGGATTAGACTAGTAATTCGCAAAAAACGAACAAATCCAAAGTTATCATGAAATCAAAATTAGCTCTATTCCAATCGGAGAAGACTTGAAATTCGCAAAAAATGAACAAAATCGAAGTTATCTTGAAATCAAAAACCACTTTTCATTGGCTCGATTCCAATCGAATTAGACCAGCAATTTGCCAAAAACAAACAAACCCGAAGTTATCATGAAATCAAAAACCACTTTTCATTTGCTCGATTCTAATCAAATTTGACTAGCAATTCGCAAAAAACATACAAACCCGAAGTTATCATAAAATCAAAAGCCACTTTTCATTTGCTCGATTCCAACCAAATTAGACTAGCAACTCGCTAAAAATGAACAAAGCCAAAGTTATCCTGTAATCAAAAGCCACTTTTACTTGGCTCAAATCCAATCCAATTAGACTAGCAATTCGTTAAAAATGAACAGACCCGAAGTTATAATGAAATCATAAACCACTTTTCATTGGCTCGATTCCAATGGAATTAGACTAGGAATTCACAAAAAAGAACAAACCCGAAGTTATCATTAAATCAAAAACCACTTTTCATTGACTCGATTCCAATGGAATTAGACTAGGAATTCACAAAAAAGAACAAACCCAAAGTTATCATTAAATCAAAAACCACTTTTCATTGGCTCGATTCCAATGGAATTAGACTAGCAATTCGCAAAAAATTAACAACCCGAAGTTATCATGAAATCATAAACTGTAATACTCCGAAATTTTATGCTGATTTAAATTTCTTTAAGATGGCGATATAACTTTCAATACTATTTTTGGCCATAAGAAAAGGGGACACCACTTTTGTAATGGTTAAAGTTAGAGATAGCTAATGACTACAAGCATGAGGTGTTAAATGTTGCGTATACATGTAGTGATTATTAGTTAGTCGAAACTTAAGTCAAGTTCGAAATTGAATGTGGTCGATTATTTTGTTAGGACTTCAATTGACCAAATGATTAAATTAATTTACGATCTACAATTTTTGGATATGTAAGTTGGATATAAGTTTAGATTTGGGATACATTTGCTAATAATGAAAGATAGAGGGTTGGATTATATTAGTTGGAAGATTAGAGATTTCCTTTGCAAATATAGGTCTTTAGGCTACTAATTACTTATAATCAACCCCACTTGTTATCCATCACCNTGCATGAAAAACCATAATATGATTATGGTGGACAAGTCCACAAAGTTAGATATCTATTTATGCCTTAGGACAAGTCCGAAGGGCACCGGCAAGCCGGAATATGCAAGTATGGGTTTGATTGTATTCTTTTGTGTAGTATTATCTTGATAAAAATACAAGCATGGTATCTTACTGAGTATTTCTTATACTCATAGTATTTTATGCTAAATTTTCAGATCCATGATCATTTGAATTGATGGAAGTTAGTTGGCTTACGCGATGATGGATTAAGGACAACGAAGTTTTGTACCGAAAGTTTTCTTTTGTGTGTTTTGTTCGATGACAGTTTTTCCATCTGTTTTTGTTATGGAATTATGTAAAAATATGAACATGACATGATGTATTATAGTATTAATAGTAAATTTTGTAATTATATCTTTCATGTTATGTTAAGAGACATTTTTGTAGTTTATTTTCCTTACAAGTGACAAAAGGCAGAAACGAGACAGTTTCTGGAGTCAATTTCAAAATGATGTTTCTTACTCTATAAACGTCCATTTGAGATTATAAAAATATTTCTGTTTTCCTCTTTAAGTCCTCTAAATATGGCCGAAGGAATCACTCAATTTGGATATCTATGGCCTGAGTTATCAAGGTTTTAACGTCCAAAGGTCAATCTGGATCTCCTGTGTAATACTTCACTGTTTTCAGTAAAACGTCTATATCATATGATCTTGTAAAATTTCCATATTTTAACCTAGAAAACTACTTGAAATTATCTTTCTAATGCCACAAATTTCATGTAAAACGGAGTTGGGATGAATTTTATAAAAATTGTCGAACTTGCTGCCTCAACTAATCTTAATAGTGTCGAGGCCATATATGAAAATTATACTTTCTTGTCGCCGTGCACTTTCATCGGCGATCAATTTTTTTTTAAGAATTATTTTACCAAGTTGAAATTAAGTTCTTAAAATGTAATACTTCTATTTAAGAGTATTTACATGTACCAAAGACTGAAATTATTATGTTTAGTACGTGACCCTCGAAGTTTTAAGTTCGGGGTGTCACATAAACCACTTTTCATTGGCTCGATTCCAAACGAATTAGACTAGCTAGTCGTCGAAAACGAACAAACCCGAAGTTATCATGAAATCAAAAATCACTTTTCATTGGCTCGATTCCTCTCGAATTACACTAGCAATTCACAAAAAAGAACAAACCCAAAGTTATCATTAAATCAAAAACCACTTTTCATTGGCTCGATTCCAATGGGATTTGACTAACAATTCACCAAAAATGAACAACCCGAAGTTATCTTGAAATCGTAAACCACTTTTCATTGGCTCGATTCCAAACGATTTAGACTAGCAAGTTGCCGAAAACGATTAAACCCGAAGTCATCATGAAATCAAAAACCACTTTTCATTAGCTCGATTCAAATCGAATTAGACTTGCAATTCGCAAAAAATGAACAAACTCGAACTTATCATGAAATGATAAGCCACTTTTCATTGGCTAGATTCCAAACGAATTAGACTAGAAAGTCGTCAAAAATGAACAAACCCGAAGTTATCATGAAATCAAAAACCACTTTTCATTTGCTCGATTCCAATCAAATTAGACTAGCAATTCGAAAAAAATAATCAAACCCGAAGTTATCATGAAATCAAAAGCCACTTTTCATTTGCTCGATTCCAACCGAATTAGACTAGTAACTCGCCAAAAATGAACAAACCCAAACTTATCCTGTAATCAAAAGCCACTTTCACTTGGCTCGATTCCAATCGAATTAGACTCGCAATTCGCCAAAAATGAACAAACCCGAAGTTATCATGAAATCTAAAATCACTTTTCATTGGCTCGATTCCAATCGAATTAGACTAGCAATTCGCCAATAACGAAAAGATCCAAAGTTATCATGAAATCAAGTGCCACTTTTCATTGGCTCAATTCAAATCGAATTAGACTAGCAATTCGCAAAAAAATGAACAAAATTCGAAGTTGTCGTGAAGTCAAAAGCCACTTTTCATTGGCCTGATTCCAATCGAATTAGACAAGCAATTCGCCATAAACGAACTAAACCGAAGTTATCATGAAATCAAAAACTACTTTTCATTGGCTCGATTCCAATCGAATTAGACTAGAAATTCGCTAAAAACGAACGAACTGGAAGTTATCATAAAATCAAAATGAACTTTTCATTGGATTGATTCCAATTGAATTAGATTAGGAATTCGCCAAAAATGAAAAAACCCAAAGTGATCATGTAATCAAAAGTCACTTTTAATTGGCTCGATTCCAATCGAATTACACTAGTAATTCGCAAAAATCGAACAAATCCGAAGTTATCATGAAATCAAAATTGGCTCTATTCCAATCGAAGAAGACTAGAAATTCACAAAAAAGAACAAAATCGATGTTATCTTGAAATCAAAAACCACTTTTCATTGGCTTGATTCCAATCGAATTAGACTAGCAATTCGCCAAAAACAAACAAACCCGAAGTTATCATGAAATCAAAAGCCACTTTTCATTTGCTCGATTCCAACCGAATTAGACTAGAAACTCCCCAAAAATGAACAAACCCAATGTTATCCTGTAATCAAAAGCCACTTTTACTTGGCTCGATTCCAATCGAATTAGACTCGCAATTCTCCAAAAATGAACAAACCCTGAGTTATCATGAAATCAAAAACCACTTTTCACTGGATCGATTCTAATTGAATTAGACTAGCAATTCGCCAAAAACGAACAAACATGAAGTTTTCACAAAACCAAAAATCGCTTTTCATTGGCCTGATTCCAATTGAATTGGACTAGCAATTTGCCAAAAATGAACAACCCGAAGTTATCATGAAATCAAAAGCCACTTTTCATTGGCTCGATTCCAATCGAATTAGATTAGCAATTCAACAAAAACAAACAAACCTGAAGTAGTCATGAAATCAAAAACCACTTTTCATTGGCTCGATTCCATTCGAATTAGACTAGCAATTCACCAATAACGAAAAAAATCCAAAGTTATCATGAAATCAAATGTCACTTTTCATTGGCTCGACTCAAATCGAACTAGACTAGTAATTCGCCGAAAATGAACAAAACTCGAAGTTGTCGTGAAATCAAAAGCCACTTTTCATTAGCTCGATTCCAATCGAATTAGACAAGCAATTCGCCATAAACAAACTAACCCGAAGCTATCATGAAGTCAAAAACCACTTTTCATTGGCTCGATTCCAATCGAATTAGACTAGCAATTCGCTAAAGCGAACAAACCCGATATTGTCATGAAATCAAAAGCCACTTTTCATTGGCTCGATTTCAATCAAATTAGACTAGCAATTCGCAAAAAAGAACAAACCCAAAGTTATCTTGAAATCAAAAATCACTTTTCGTTGGCTTGATTCTGATTGAATTAGACTAGCAATTCGCCAAAAATGAACAAACCCGAAGTTATCAAGTAATCAAAATCCACTTTTCATTGGCTCGATTCCAATCGAATTATACTAGCTATTAACCAAAAATGAACAAACCCAAAGTTATCACGAAATCAAAAGCTACTTTTCATTGGTCGATTCCAATCGAATTAGAATAGCAATTCGTCAAAAATGAACAAACCCGAAGTTAACATGTAATCAAAAGCCTCTTTTCATTGGCTTGACTCCATTCGAATTAGATTCACCAAAGATGAACGAACCCAAAGTTATCGTGAAATAACAAACCACTTTTCATTGGCTCGATTCCAATCGAATTAGATTCGCCAAAGATGAACGAACTTGACGTTATCGTGAAATCAAAACCACTTTTCAATGGCTCGATTCCAATCGAATTAAACATGCAATTTGCCAAAAAGGAACAAACCCGAAGTTATAATGAAATCAAAAACAACTTTTCATTGGCTCGATTCCAATCGAATTAGACTAGCCATTCGCCAAAAAATGAACAAACCCGATGTTATCTAGTAATCAAAATCCACTTTTCTTTGGCTCGACTCCAATCGAATTAGACTAGCTATTAACCAAAAACGAACAAACCCAATGTTATCATGAAATCAAAAACTACTTTCCATTGGCTCGATTCCAATCGAATTAGACTAGCAATTCGCCAAAAAATGAACAAACCCGAAGTTATCAAGTAATCAAAATCCACTTTTCATTGGCTCGATTCCAATCGAATTAGACTAGCAATTCGCCAAAAGTGAAAAAACCCAAAGTTAACATGTATTCAAAAGACTATTTTTATTGGCTCGATTCCGATCGAATTAGACTTGTAATTCGCCAAAAACGTACAAAACTGATGTTATCATGAAATCAAAATCCACTTTTCATGGGCTCGATTCAAATTGAATTAGACTAGCAATTTGCCAAAAAGGAACTAACCAGAAGTTATAATGAAACCAAAAACCACTTTTCATTGGCTCAATTCCAATCGGATAAGACTCGCAATTCGCCAAAAACGAACAAACTTGAAGTTATCATGAAATCAAAATTGGCTCGATTCCAATTGAATTCGACTAGAAATTCGCTAAAAACGAACAAAATCGAAGTTATAATGAAATAAAAAATCACTTTTCATTGGCTTGATTCCCATCGAATTAGACTTGCAATTCGCAAAAAAAAAAAAAAAAAAAAAACAAACCCGAAGTAATCATGAAATCGAAATCCACTTTTCGTTGGCTTGATTCAAATCGAATTAGACTAGCAATTCACCAAAAACGAACATACCCGAAGTTATCATGAAATCATAAGCCACTTTACATTGGCTAGATTCCAAACGAATTAGACTAGTAAGTTGCCAAAAATGAACAAACCCGAAGTTATCATGAAATCAAAAACCACTTTTCAGTGGCTCGATTCCAATTCAATTAGACTAGCAATTCGCCAAAAACGAACAAACCCGAAGTTTTCATGAAACCAAAAATCGCGTATCATTGACTCGATTCCAATCAAAAGCCACTTTTCACTGGCTCGATTCCAATTCAATTAGACTAGCAATTCGCCAAAAACGAACAAACCCGAAGTTTTCATGAAACCAAAAATCGCGTATCATTGACTCGATTCCAATCGAATTAGACTAGCAATTCGCTAAAAACGAACAAACCCGAAGTTTTCATGAAATCAAAAACCACTTTTCACTGGCTCGATTCCAATTCAATTAGACTAGCAATTCGCCAAAAACGAACAAACCCGAAGTTTTCATGAAACCAAAAATCGCGTATCATTGACTCGATTCCAATCGAATTAGACTAGCAATTCGCTAAAAACGAACAAACCCGAAGTTTTCATGAAATCAAAAACCACTTTTCACTGGCTCGATTCCAATTCAATTAGACTAGCAATTCGCCAAAAACGAACAAACCCGAAGTTTTCATGAAACCAAAAATCGCGTATCATTGACTCGATTCCAATCGAATTAGACTAGCAATTCGCTAAAAACGAACAAACCCGAAGTTTTCATGAAATCAAAAGCCACTTTTCATTGGCTTGATTCCAATCGAATTAGGTTAGCAATTCGACAAAAATGAACAGACCCGAAGTAGTCATGAAATCAAAAACCCCTTGTCACTGGCTCGATTCCGTTCGAATTAGACTAGCTATTGGCCAATAACGAAAAAATCCAAAGTGATCATCAAATCAAATGCCACTTTTCCTCAGCTCGATTCAAATCGAACTAGACTATCAATTCGCCAAAAATGAACAAATCCCGAAGTTGTCGTGAAATCAAAAGCCACTTTTCATTGGCTCGATTCCAATCGAATTAGACTAGCAATCCGCCATAAACGAACTGACGCGAAGTTATCATGAAATCAAAAACCATTTTTCATTGGCTCGATTCCAATCGAATTAGACTGACAATTCACAAAATGAGCAAACCCAAAGTTATCATGAAATCAAAAACAACTTTTCATTGGATCGATTCCAATCGAATTAGACTAGGAATTCGCCAAAAATGAAAAAACCTAAAGTGATCATGTAATCAAAAGTCACTTTTCATTGGCTCGATTCCAATCGAATTAGACTAGCAATTCGCAAAAAAGGAACAAACCCAAAGTTATCATGAAATCAAAATTGCCTCTATTCCAATCGAATTAGACTAGAAATTCGCAAAAAGTGAAAAAAATCGAAGTTATCATGAAATCAAAAACCACTTTTCATCGGCTCGATTCCAATCGAATTAGACTAGTATTTCGCCAAAATCAAAAATCACTTTTCATTTGCTCAATTCCAATCAAATTAGACTAGCAATTCACAAAAAACAAACAAACCCGAAGTTATCATGAAATCAAAAGCCACTTTTCATTTGCTCGATTCCAATCGAATTAGACTAGCAACTCGCCAAAAATGAACAAACCAAAAGTTATCATGTAATCAAAAGCCACTTTTACTTGGCTCGATTCCAATCAAATTAGACTCGCAATTCGCCAAAAATGAACAAACCCGAAGTTATCATGAAACCAAAAACCTCTTTTCATTGGCTCAATTCCAATTGAATTAGACTCACAACTCGCCAAAAACGAACAAACCCGAAGTTATCATGAAATCAAAAATGACTTTTCATTGGCTCAATTCCAATCGAATTAGACTAGCAATTCACCAAAATGAACAAACCCGAAGTTATCAAGAAATCCAAAGTCACTTTTTATTAGCTCGATTCCAATCAAATTAGACTAGCAATTCGCAAAAAACGAACAAACCCAAAGTTATCATGAAATCAAAACCCACTTTTCATTGGCTCGATTCTAATCGAATTAGACTAGCAATTCCCTAAAAATGAACAAACCCGTAGTTATCTAGTAATCAAAATCCACTTTTCATTGGCTCGATTCCAATCGAATTAGACTAGCTATTAACCAAAAATGAACAAACCGAAAGTTATCACGAAATCAATAGCTACTTTTCATTGGTCAATTCCAATCGAATTAGACTAGCAATTCGCTAAAAATGAACAAACTCGAAGTTAACATGTAATCAAAAGCCTCTTTTCATTGGCTCGATTCCAATCGAATTAGATCGCCAAAGACGAACGAACCCGAAGTTATCATGAAATCAAAACAACTTTTCATTGGCTCGATTCCAATCAATTTAGACTAGCAATTCACCAAAGCGAACAAACCTAAAGTTATCATGAAATCAAAAACCACTTTTCATTGGCTCGATTCAAATCGAATTAGACTAGAAATTCGCCAAAAACAAACAAACCCCTAGTTATCATGAAGTCATAAGCCACTTTTCATTAGCTAGTTTCCAAACGAATTAGACTAGCAAGTCGTCGGAAACGAACAAACCCGAAGTTATCGTGAAATCAAAAACCAATTTTCACGAGCTCAATTCCAATCGAATTAGACTAGCAATTAGCCAAAAATGAACAAACCCGAAGTTTTCATGAAATCGTAAACCACCTTTCATTGGCTCGATTCCAAACGATTTAGACTAGCAAGTTGCCGAAAACGATTAAACCCAAGTTATCATGAAATCAAAAACCACTTTTCATTGGCTCGATTCAAATCAAATTAGACTTGCAATTCATAAAAAACGAACAAACTCGAAGTTATCATGAAATAAAAAAAAAACTTTTCATTAGATCGATTAAAATTGAATTAGACTAGCAATTCGCGAAAAAGGAACAAACCCGAAGTTATCTTGAAATGATAAGCCACTTTTCATTGGCTAGATTTCAAACGAATTAGACCTTCAAGTCGTCGAAAACGAAGAAAGCCTAAATTATCATGAAATCAAAAACCACATTTCACAGGCTCGATTCCAATCGAATTAGACTTGCAATTCGTCAAAAATGAACAATCCCGAAGTTTTCATTAAATCAAAAACCTCTTTTCATAGGCTCGATTCCAATCGACTTAGACAAGCAATTCGCCAAAAACTAACAAACCAGAAGTTATCATGAAATCAAAAGCCACTTTTTATTAGCTCAATTCCACACGAAATAGATTAGGAATTCGCAAAAAATGAAGAAACCTGAAGTTATCATGAAATCTAAAACCACTTTTCATTGGCTTGATTCCAATCGAATTAGACTAGCAATTCGCCTATAACGAAAAGACCCAAAGTTATCATGAAATCAAGTGCCACATTTTGTTAGCTCAGTTCAAATCGAATTAGACAAGCAATTTTCCAAAAATGAAAAAAAACCCCGAAGTTGTTGTGAAATCAAAAGTCACTTTTCATTGGCTTGATTCCAATCAAACTAGATAAGCAATTCGCCAAAAATGAACAAACCCGAAGTTATCATGAAATCAAAAACCTCTTTTCATTCGCTCGATTCCAATAGATTAGACTCACAACTTGCCAAAAATGAACAAACCCGAAGTTATCATGAAATCAAAAACCACTTTTCATTGTCTCGATTCCAATCGAATTAGACTAGCAATTCACCAAAATGAACAAACTCGAAGTTATTGTGAAATCAAAAGCCACTTTTCATGGGCTCGATTCCAATCAAATTAGACTAGCAATTAGCAAAAAATGAACGAACGCAAAGTTATCATTAAATCAAAAACCACTTTTCATTGGCTCGATTCCAATTAAATTAGACTAGCAATTCGCCAAAAATGAATAAACCCGAAGTTATCATGAAATCATAAACCGCTTTTCATTGGCTCCATTCCAAACGAATTAGCAAGTCGCCGAAAACGAACAAACCGAAGTAATCATGAAATCAAAAACCACTTTTCATTGGCTCGATACCAATCGAATTAGACTAGCAATTCACAAAAAATGAACAAACCCAAAGTTAACATTAAATCAGAAACCACTTTTAATTTACTCGATTCCAATCGAATTAGACTAGCAATTCGCCAAAAATGAACAACCCGAAGTTATCATAAAATCATAAACCACTTTTCATCGGCTCGATTCCAAACGATTTAGACTAGCAAGTCGTCGAAAACGATTAAACCCGAACTAATCATAAAATCAAAAATCACTTTTCATTGGCTCGATTCAAATCGAATTAGACTTGCAATGCACAAAAAATGAACAACCCGAAGTTATCATGAAATAAAAATTGGCTCGATTTCAATCGAATAAGACTAGAAATTCACCAAAAATGAACAAAATCGAAGTTATCTTGAAATCAAAAACCACTTTTCATTGGCTCGATTCCAATCAAATTGGACTAGCAATTCGCCAAAAACAAACAACGCCGAAGTTATCATGAAATCAAAAACCACTTTTCATTTGCACGATTCCAATCAAATTAGACTAGCAATTCAAAAAAAATAAACAAACCCGAAGTTATCAGGATATCAAAAGCCACTTTTAATTTGCTCGATTCCAATCGAATTAGACTAGTAACTCGCCAAAAATGAACAGACCCGAAGTTATCATGTAATCAAAAGCCACTTTTACTTGGCTCCATTCCAATTGAATTAGACTCGCAATTCACCAAAAACGAACAAATCCGAAGTTATCATGAAATCAAAAGCCTCTTTTCATTGGCTCGATTCCAATCGAATTAGACTCACAACTCACAAAAAAAGGAACAAACCCGAAGTTATCATGAAATGAAAAACCACTTTTCATTGGCTCGATTCCAATCGAAGTAGCCTAGGAATTCACCAAAATGAACAAACCCGAAGTTATCATGAAATCAAAAGCCACTTTTCATTCGCTTGATTCCAATCAAATTAGAATAGCAATTTGTAAAAAAGGAACAAACCAAAATTATCATTAAATCAAAAACCACTTTTCATTGGCTCGATTCCAGTCGAATTGTACTAATAATTTGCCAAAAATGAACAAACTCGAAGTTATCGTGAAATCATAAACCACTTTTCATTGGCTCACTTCCAAACGAATTAGACTAGCAAGTCGTCGAAAATGAACAAAGTCGAAGTTATCATGAAATCAAAAACCACTTTTCATTAGCTCGATTCCAATTGAATTAGACCAGCAATTCACAAAAAATGAACAAACCCGAAGTTATTATGAAATCAAAAACCACTTTTCATTGGCTCAATTCAAATCGAATTAGACAAGCAATTCGCCAAAAATGAACAAACCCGAAATTATCATGAAATCATAAGCCACTTTTCATTGGCTGGACTCCAAGCGAATTAGTCCAGCAAGTCGCCGAAAATGAACAAACCCGAAGTTATCATGAAATCAAAAACCACTTTTCACTGGATCGATTCTAATCGAATTAGACTAGCAATTCGCCAAAAACGAACAAACATGAAGTTTTCACGAAACCAAAAATCGCTTTTCAGTGGCCTGATTCCAATCGAATGGGGCTGGCAATTTGCCAAAAATGAACAACCCAAAGTTATCATGAAATCAAAAGACACTTTTCATTGGCTCGATTCCAATCGAATTAGATTAGCAATTCAACAAAAATGAACAAACCCGAAGTAGTCATGAAATCAAAAATCACATTTCATTGGCTCGATTCCATTCGAATTTGACTAGCAATTCGCCAATAACGAAAAAAATCCAAGTTATCAAGAAATCAAATGCCACTTTTCATTGGCTCGATTCAAATCGAACTAGACTAGCAATTCGCCAAAAATGAACAAAACCCAAAGTTGTCATGAAATCAAAAGCCACTTTTTATTGGCTCGATTCCAATCGAATTAGACTAGCAATTCGCCATAAACAAACTAACCCGAAGCTATCATGAAATCAAACACCACTTTTCATTGTCTCGATTCCAATTGAATTAGACTAGCAATTAGCAGAAAATGAACAAACGTAAAGTTATCATTAAATCAAAAACCACTTTTTCATTGGCTAGATTCCAATCGAATTAGACCAGCAATTCGCCAAAAACGAATAAACCCGAAGTTGTCATGAAATCATAAACCACTTTTCACTGGCTCGATTCCAAACGAATTAGACTCACAACTCGCCATAAACGAACAAACCCGAAGTTATCGTGAAATCGAAAATCACTTTTCATTGGCTCGACTCCAATTGAATTAGACTAGTAATTCGCCAAAAACGAACCGACCCGAAGTTATCAAGAAATCATAAGCCACTTTTCATTGGCTAGACTCCAAACGAATTAGACTAGCAAGTCGCCGAAAATGAACAAACCCGAAGTTATAATGAAATCAAAAATCTCTTTTCATTGGCTCAATTCCAATCGAATTAGAACTCGCGATAAATGAACTAACCCGAAGTTATCATGAAATCAAAAACCACTTTTCATTGGCTCGATTCTAATCGAATTAGACTCGCAATTCACCAAAATGAACAAACCCGAAGTTATCATGAAATCAAAAGCCACTTTTCATTGGCTCGATTCCAAACAAATTAGGCTAGCAATTCGTAAAAAATGAACAAATCCAAAGTTAGCATTAAATCAAAAACCACTTTTCGTTGGCTCGATTCCAATCAAATTAGACTAGCAATTCGCCAAAAATGATCAAACCCGAAGTTATCATGAAATCATCAGCCACTTTTCATTGGCTAGACTCCAAACGAATTAGACTAGCAAGTCGCCGAAAACGAACAAACCTGAAGTTATCATGAAATCAAAAACCTCTTTTCATTGGCTCGATGCCAATCGAATTAGACTCACAACTCGCCATAAACGAACAAACCCGAAGTTATCATGAAATCAAAAACCACTTTTCATTGGCTCGATTCCAATTGAATTAGACTAACAATTCACCAAAATGAACAAACCCAAAGTTATCATGAAATCAAAAGCCACTTTACATCATCTCGATTTCAATCAAATTAGACTAGCAATTCGTAAAAAATGAACAAACCCAGAGTTATCATTAAATCATAACCCACTTTTCATTGGCTGGACTCCAAGCGAATTAGACTAGCAAGTCGCTGAAAACGAACAAACCCGAAGTTATCATGAAATTAAAAACCACTTTTCACTGGCTTGATTCCAATCGAATTAGACTAGCAATTCGCCAAAAATGAACAAACCCGAAGTTTTCATGAGACCAAAAACTGCTTTTCATTGGCTTGATTCCAATCGAATTAGACTAGCGATTCGCCAATGATAAAAAAACCCAAGTTATCATGGAATCAAATGCCACTTTTCATTGGCTCGATTCAAATCGAACTAGTCTAGCAATTCGCCAAAAATGAACAAAACCCGAAGTTGTCGTGAAATCAAAAGCCACTTTTTATTGGCTCGATTCCAATCGAATTAGACCAGTAATTCGCCATAAACAAACTAATCCGAAGCTATCATGAAATCAAAAACCACTTTTCATTGTCTCGATTGCAATCGAATTAGACTAGCTATTAGCAAAAAATGAACAAACGCAAAGTTATCATTAAATCAAAAACCACTTTACATTGGCTCGATTCCAATCGAATTAGACTAGCAACTCGCCGAAATGAATAAATCCAAAGTTATCATGAAATCTTAAACCAATTTTCATTGGCTCCATTCCAAACGAATTAGCAAATCGTCGAAAATGAACAAACCCGAAGTAATCAGGAAATCAAAAACCTCTTTTCGTTGGCTCGATTCGAATCGAATTAGACTCACAACTCGCCATAAACGAACAAACCCGAAGTTATCATGAAATCAAAATCCACTTTTCATTGGCTAGATTCCAATCGAATTAGACTAGCAATTCGCCAAAAATGAACAAACCCGAAGTTATCATGAAATCATAAGCCACTTTTCATTGGCTAGACTCCAAACGAATTAGACTAGCAAGTCGCCGAAAAAGAACAAACCCGAAGTTATCATGAAATCAAAAACCTCTTTTCTTTGGCTCGATTCCATTCGAATTAGACTCACAACTCGCCATAAACGAACAAACCCGAAGTTATCATGAAATCCAAAACAACTTTTCATTGGCTAGATTCCTATCAAATTAGACTAGCAATTCACCAAAATGAACAAACCCGAAGTTATCATGAAATCAAAAGCCACTTTTCATTGGCTCGATTCTAATCAAATTAGACTAGCAATTCACCAAAATGAACAAACCCGAAGTTATCATGAAATCAAAAGCCACTTTTCATTGGCTCGATTCTAATCAAATTAGACTAGCAATTCGTAAAAAATGAACAAACCCAAAGTTATCATTAAATCAAAAACCACTTTCATTGGCTAGACTCCAAGCGAATTCGACTAGCAAGTCGCCGAAAACGAACAAACCCGAAGTTATCATGAAATTAAAAACCACTTTTCATTGGCTCGATTCCATTCGAATTAGACTTGCAATTCGCCAATAACGAAAAAACTCGAAGTCATCATGAAATCATAAAACATTTTTCATTGGCTCGATTCCAAACGAATTAGACTAGCAAGTCGTCGAAAACGAACAAAGTCAAAGTTATCATGAAATCAAAAACCACTTCTCATTGGCTCGATTCCAATCGAATTTGAACAGCAATTCGTAAAAAATGAACAAGTCCGAAGTTATTATGAAATCAAAAACCACATTTCATTAGCTCGATTCAAATCGAATTGACTAGAAATTCACAAAAATGAACAAACCCGAAGTTATCATGAAATCAAAAGCCACTTTTCATTGGCTCGATTCAAATCGAATTAGACTAGAAATTCACCAAAATGAACAAACCCAAAGTTATCATGAAATCAAAAGCCACATTTCATTAGCTCGATTCCAATTAAATTAGACAAGCAATTTGTAAAAAATGAACAAACCCAAAGTTATCATTAAATCAAAAACCACTTTTCATTGGCTCGATTCCAATCGAATTAGACTAGCAATTCGCCAAAAACAAGCAACCCCAAAGTAATCATGAAATCAAAAACAACTTTTCATTTGCACGATTCCGATCAAATTAGACTAGCAATTAAAAAAAATAAACAAACTCGAAGTTATCATGATATCAAAAGCCACTTTTAATTTGCTCGATTCCAATCGAATTAGACTAGCAAATCGCCAAAAATGAACAGACCCGAAGTTATCATGTAATCAAAAGCCACTTTTACTTGGCTCCATTCTAATCGAATTAGACTCGTAATTCACCAAAAATGAACAAACTCGAAGTTATCATGAAATCAAAACCTCTTTTCATTGGCTCGATTCCAATCCAATTAGACTCACAACTCGCCATAAACAAATAAACTCGAAGTTATCATGAAATCAAAAATCACATTTCATTGGCTCGATTCCAATCGAATTGGACTAGCAATTCACCAAAATGAACAGACCCGAAGTTATCATGAAATCAAAAGCCACTTTTCATTGGGTCGATTCCAATCAAATTAGACAAGCAATTTTTAAAAAATGAACAAACCTAAAGTTATCATTAAATCAAAAACTACTTTTCATTGGCTCAATTCCAATTGAATTAGACTAGCAATTCGCCAAAAATGGTCAAACCCGAAGTTATCATAAAATCATACGCCACTTTTCATTGGCTAGACTCCAAAATAATTAGACTAGCAAGCCCCCGAAAATGAACGAACTTGAAGTTATCATTAAGTCAAAAACCACTTTTCATTGGCTCGATTCAATCGATTTAGACTTGCAATTCGCCAAAATGAACAAACCCGAAATTATCATGAAATCAAAAGCCACTCTTCATTGGCTCGATTCCAATCAAATTAGACTAGCAATTCAACAAAAATGAACAAAATCGAAGTTATCATTATATCAAAAATCACTTTTCATTGGCTCGATTCCATTCGAATTAGACTTGCAATTCGCCAATAACGAAAAAACTCGAAGTTATCATGAAATCATAAGCCACTTTTCATTGGCTCGATTCCAAACGAAATAGACTAGCAAGTCGTCGAAAACGAGCAAAGTCGAAGTTGTCATGGAATCAAAAACCACTTTTCATTGGCTCGATTCCAATCGAATTAGACCATCAATTAGCGAAAAATGAACCAACCTGAAGTTATTATGAAATCAAAAACCACATTTCATTGGCCCGATTCAAATCGAATTAGACTAGCAATTTGCCAAAAATGAACAGACCCGAAGTTATCATGAAATCATAAGCCACTTTCATTGGCTAGATTCCAATCGAATTAGGCTAGCAAGTCGCCGAAAATGAACTAACCCGAAGTTATCATGAAATCATAAGCCACTTTTCATTGGCTAGACTCCAAACGAATTAAACTAGCAAGTCGCCGAAAACGAACAAACCTGAAGTTATCATGAAATCAAAAACCTCTTTTCATTAGCTCGATTCCAATTGAATTAGACCTACAACTCGCCATAAACGAACAAACCCGAAGTTATCACGAAATCAAAAGCCACTTTTCACTGGCTCGATCCCAATCAAATTAGATAGCAATTTGCAAAAAAGAACAAACCCAAAGTTATCATTAAATCAAAAACCACTTTTCATTGGCTCGATTCCAATCGAATTAGACTAGAAATTCGCTAAAAATGAAAAAACCCGAAGTTATTATGAAATCATAAACCACTTTTCATTGGCTCTATTCCAAACGAATTAGACTAGCAAGTCGTCGAAAACAAACAAACCCGAACTCATCATGAAATCAAAAATCGCTTTTCACTAGCTTGATTCCAATCGAATTAGGCTTGCAATTCGAAAAAGACAAACAAACCCGAAGTTATCATGAAATCAAAAACCACTTTTCATTGACTTGATTCAAATCGAATTAGACTAGCAATTCGCCAAAAATGAACAACACCGAAGTTATCATGAAATCATAACCCACTTTTCATTGGCTAGATTCCAAACGAATTAGACTAGCAAGTCGTCGAAAACGAACAAACCCAAAGTTATCATGGAATCAAAAACCACTTTTCAGTGGCTTGATTCCAATCGAATTTGACTAGCAATTCGCAAAAAATGAACAAACCCAAAGTTTTCATGAAATCAAAAATTGCTTTTCATTGGCTCGATTCTAATCGAATTAGACTAGCAATTCGCTAAAAATGAACAAACCCGAAGTTATCATGAAATCATAAACCACTTTTCATTGGCTCGATGCCAAATGAATTAGACTAGCAAGTCGTCGAAAATAAACAAACCCGAAGTTATTATGAAATCTAAAACCACTTTTCATTAGCTCGATTCCAATCAAATTAGACTTGCAATTCGCAAAAAATGAACAAACCCAAATTTATCATGAAATCATAAACCATTTTTCAATGGCTCGATTCCAAACGAATTAGACTAGCAAGTTGATGAAAATGAACAAACTCGAAGTTATCAAGTAATCAAAATCAACTTTTCGTTGGCTCAATTCCAATCGAATTAGACTAGCCACTAACATAAATGATAAAACCCGAAGTTATCATGAAATCAAAAACAACTTTTCATTGGCCCGATTTCAATCGAATTAGACTGGCAATTCACCAAAATGAACAAACCCAAAGTTATCATGAAAACAAAAATCACTTTCTATTGGCTCGATTCAAATCGAATTAGACTAGCAATTCACCAAAAATGAACAAATCCAAAGTTATCATGAAATCCTAAGCCTCATTTCATTGGCCAGATTCCAAACTAATTACACTAGCAATTCGCCAAAAATGAACAAACCCAAAGTTTTCATGAAATAAAAAATTGCTTTTCATTGGCTCGATTCCAATCGAATTAGACAAGCAATTCGCCAAAAAACAAACAAACCCGAAGTTATCATGAAATCATAAACCACTTTTCATTGGCTCGATTCCAAATGAATTAGACTAACAAGTCGCCGAAAACAAACAAACTCGAAGTTTTCATGAAACCAAAAACCGCTTTTCATTGGCTCGATTCCAATCGAATTAGATTAGCAATTCAACAAAAATGAACAAACCCGAAGTAGTCATGAAATCAAAAACCACTTTTCATTGGCTCGATTCCATTCGAATTAGACTTGCAATTCGCTAATAATGTAAAAACCCAAGTTATCATGAAATCAAATGCCACTTTTCATTGGCTTGATTCAAATCGAACTAGACTAGCAATTCGCCAAAAATGAACAAAACCCGAGGTTGTCATGAAATCAAAAGCCACTTTTCTCGATTCTAATCGAATTAGACTAGCAATTCGCCATAAATAAACTAACCCGAAGCTATCATGAACTCAAAAACCACTTTTCATTGGCTCAATTCCAATCGAATTAGACTAGTAATTCGACAAAGAGAACAAACCCGAAGTTATCATGAAATCAAAAGCAACTTTTCATTGGCTCGATTCCAATCAAATTAGACTAGCAATTCGCAAAAAATGAACAAACCCAAAGTAATCATTAAATCAAAAACCACTTTTCATTGGCTCGATTCCAATCGAATTAGACTTGAAATTTGCCAAAACTGAAAAAACCCAAAATTATCATGAAATCAAAAACCACTTTTCATTGGCTCGATTCCAATCGAATTAGACTAGTAATTCGCCAAAAATGAACAAACTAGAAGTTATCATGAAATCATAAGCCACTTTTCATTGGGTAGACTCCAAACTAATTAGACTAGCAAGTCGTCGAAAATGAACAAACTCGAAGTTTTCATGAAACCAAAAATCGCTTTTCATTGGCTCGATTCCAATCGAATTGGACTAGCAATTTGCCAAAAACGAACGAATCCGAAGTTATCATGAAATCAAAAGCCACTTTTCATTGGCTCGATTCCAATGGAATTAGATTAGCAATTCAACAAAAATGAACAAACCCGAAGTAGTCATGAAATCATAAACCACTTTTCATTGGCTCGATTCCATTCAAATTAGACTTGCAATTCGCCAATAACATAAAAACCCAAGTTATCATGAAATCAAATGCCACTTTTCATTTGCTCGATTCAAATCGAACTAGACTAGCAATTCGCCAAAAATGAACAAAACCCGAGGTTGTCGTGAAATGAAAAGCCACTTTTCTCGATTCCAATCGAATTAGACTAGCATTCGCCCTAAATAAACTAACCCAAAGCTATCATGAAATCAAAAACCACTTTTCATTGGCTCGATTCCAATCGAATTAGACTAGCAATTCGCCACAGAGAACAAACCCGAAGTTATCATGAAATCAAAAGCAACTTTTCGTTGGCTCGATTCCAATCAAATTAGACTAGCAATTCGCAAAAAACGAACAAACCCAAAGTTATCATTAAATCAAAAACCACTTTTCATTGGCTCGATTCCAATCGAATTAGACTTGAAATTCGCCAAAAATGAAAAAAACCCGAAGTTATTATGAAATCATAAACCACTTTTCATTGGCTCATTTCCAAACGAATTAGACTAGCAAGTCGTCGAAAACGAACAAACCCAAACTTATCATGAAATCAAAAACCACTTTTCATTGGCTTGATTCCAATCGAATTAGATTTGCAATTCAAAAAAGACAAACAAACCTGAAGTTATCATGAAATCAAAAACCACTTTTTGTTGGCTCGATTCAAATCGAATTAGACTAGCAATTCGTCAAAAATGAACAACCCCGAAGTTATCAAGAAATCATAACCCACTTTTCGTTGGCAAGATTCCAAACGAATTAGACTAACAAGTCGTCGGAAACGAATAAACCCAAAGTTATCATGAAATCAAAAACCACTTTTCACATGCTCGATTCCAATCGAATTAGACTAGCACTTCACAAAAAACGAACAAACCCGAAGTTTTCATAAAATCAAAAATTACTTTTCATTGGCACGATTCCAATCGAATTAGATTAGCAATTCGCTAAAAATGAACAAACCCGAAGTTATCATGAACGCATAAATCACTTTTCATTGGCTCGATGCCAAACGAATTAGACTAGCAAGTTGTCGAAAATGAACAAATCCGAAGTTATTATGAAATCAAACACCACTTTTAATTGGCTCGATACCATTCAAATTAGACTTGCAAGTCGTAAAAAACAAACAAACCCGAATTTATCATGGAATCATAAACCAGTTTTCAATGGCTCGATTCCAAACGAATTAGACTAGCAAGTTGACGAAAACAAACGAACTCGAAGTTATCAAGTAATCAAAATCCACTTTTCATTGGCTCGATTCCAATCGAATTAGACTAGCCACTAACCAAAAATGAAAAAACTCGAAGTTATCATGAAATCAAAAACAACTTTTCATTGGCTCGATTCCAATCGAATTAGACTACCAATTCACCAAAACGAACAAACCCGAAGTTATCATGAAATCAAAAATCACTTTTCATTGGCTCGATTCAAATCGAATTAGACTAGCAATTCACCAAAACCGAACAAACCCAAAGTTAACATGAAATCATAAGCCACATTTCATTGGCTAGATTCCAAACGAATTAGACAAGCAAGTCGTAGAAAACGAACAAACCCGAAGTTATCATGAAATCAAAATCCACTTTTCACTGGCTCGATTCCAATCGAATTAGACTAGTAATTCGCCAAAAATGAACAAACCCGAAGTTTTCATGAAATCAAAAATTGCTTTTCATTGGCTCGATTCCAATCGAATTAGACTAGCAATTCGCCAAAAACGAACAAACTTGAAGTTATCATGAAATCATAAACCACTTTTCATTGGCTCGATTCCAAACGAATTAGACTAGCAAGTCACAGAAAATGAACAAACCCGAAGTAATCATGAAATCAAAAACAACTTTTCATTGGCTTGATTCCAATCGAATTAGACTAGAAATTCACAAAAATGAACAAACCCAAAGTTAAGATTAAATCAAAAACCACTTTTTATTGGCTCGATTCCAATCGAATTAGACTAGCAATTCACCAAAAATGAACAACCCGAAGTTATCATGAAATCATAAACCACTTTTCATCGGCTCGATTCCAAACGATTTAGACTAGCAAGTCGCCGAAAATGATTAAACCCGAAGTAGTCATGAAATCAAAAACCGCTTTTCATTGGCTCGATTCAAATCGAATTAGACTAGAAATTCACCAAAAATGAACAAAATCGAAGTTATCATGAAATCAAAAACCACTTTTCATTGGCTCGATTCCAATCAAATTAGACTAGCAATTCGCCAAAAACAAACAACCCCGAAGTTATCATGAAATCAAAAACCACTTTTCAATTGCTCAATTCCAATCAAATTAGACTAGCAATTCGCAAAAAACAAACAAACCCGAAGTTATCATGAAATCAAAAGCCACTTTTCATTTGCTCGATCCCAATCGAATTAGACTAGGAACTCGCTAAAAACGAACAAACCCGAAGTTATCATGTAATCAAAAGCCACTCTTATTTGGCTCCACTCCAATCGAATTAGACTCGCAATTCACCAAAAACAAACAAACTCGCATTTATCATGAAATCAAAAACCTCTTTTCGTTGGCTCGATTCCAATCGAAATAGACTTACAACACGCCAAAAATGAACAAACCCGAAGTTATCATGAAATCAAAAATCACTTTTCATTGGCTCGATTCCAATCAAATTAGACTATCAATTCACCAAAATGAACAAACCCAAAGTTATCATGAAATCAAAAGCCACTTTTCATTTGCTCGATTCCAATTGAATTAGATTAGCAACTCGCCAAAAATGAACAAACCTAAAGCTATCATGTAATCAAAACCCACTTTTACTTGGCTTGAATCCAATCGAATTAGACTCGCAATTACCCAAAAATGAACAAACCCGAAGTTATCATGAAATCAAAAACCTCTTTTCATTGGCTCGATTCCAATTGAATTAGACTCACAACTCGCCAAAAATGAACAAACCCGAAGTCATCAAGTAATCGAAATCAACTTTTCATTGGCTCGATTCCAATCGAATTAGACTAGCTATTAACAAAAAATGAACAAACCCGAAGTTATCACAAAATCAAAAGCTACTTTTCATTGGTTGATTCCAATCGAATTAGACTAGCAATTCGTCAAAAACGAACAAACCCGAAGTTAACATGTAATCAAAAGCCTCTTTTCATTGGCTCGATTCCAATCGAATTAGATTCGCAATGAAATCAAAACCACTTTTCATTGGCTCGATTCCAATCGAATTAGACTAGCAATTTGCCAAAAATGAACAAGCCCGATGTTATAATGATATCAAAAACAACTTTTCATTGGCTCGATTCCAATCGAATTAGACTAGCCATTCGACAAAAACGAACTAACCCCGATGTTATCTAGTAATCAAAATCTACTTTTCTTTAGCTCGATTCCAATCGAATTAGACTAGCTATTAACCAAAAATGAACAAACCCAATGTTATCATGAAATCAAAAACCACTTTTCATTGGCTCGACTCCAATCGAATTAGACTAGCAATTCACCAAAAAGCAACAAACCCGAAGTTATCAAGTAATCAAAATCCACTTTTCATTGGCTCGATTCCAATCGAATTAGACTAGCAATTCGCCAAAAGCGAATAAACCCAAAGTTAACATGTATTCAAAATCCAGTTTTCATTGGCTCGATTCCAATCGAATTAGACTCGCAATTTGCCAAAAACGTACAAAGCCGACGTTGTCATGAAATCAAAATCCACTTTTCATGGGCTCGATTCCAATTGAATTAGACTAGCAATTTGCGAAAAAGGAACAAACCAGAAGTTATCATGAAACCAAAAACCAGTTTTCATTGGTTTGATTCCAATCGAATTAGACTCGAAATTCGCTAAAAACTAACAAACTTGAAGTTATCATGACATCAAAATAGGCTCGATTCCAATCGAATTAGACTAGAAATTTGCCAAAAACGAACAAAATCGAGGTTATCATGAAATCAAAAACCACTTTTCATTGGTTCGATTCCAATCGAATTAGACTAGTAATTTGCTAAAAACAACAAAATCCGAAGTTATCATGAAATAAAAAAACCACTCTTTATTTGCTTGATTCCACTCAAAATAGACTAGTAATTCGCCAAAAACAAACAAACCCGAAGTTATCGTGAAATTAAAAGACACTTTTCATTTGCCCGATTCCAATCGAATCAAACTAGCAACTCGCCAAAATCGAACAAACCCGAATTTATCATGTAATCAAAAGCTACTTTTGATTGACTCAATTCCAATCAAATTAGACTCGCAATTCGCCTAGAATGAACAAACCCGAAGTTATCATGAAATCAAAAACCTCTTTTCATTTGCTCGATTCCAATCGAATTAGACTCACAACTCGCAAAAAATGAACAAACCTAATGTTATCATAAAATAAAAAACAACTTTTCATTGGCTCGATTCCAATCAAATTAGACTAGCAATTAGCCAAAAAGGAACAAACCCGAAGTTATCATGAAATCAAAAACCTCTTTTCATTGGCTCGATTCCAATCGAATTAGACTAACAATTCGCCAAAAACGAACAAACCTAAAGTTATCATGAAATCAAAAGCCACTTTTCATTGGCTCGATTCCAATCGAATTAGACTAGCCATTCACCAAAAATGAACAAACCCAAAGTTATCAAGTAATCAAAATCCACTTTTCACTGGCTCGATTCCAATCGAATTAGACTAGCAATTCGTCAAAAGCGAACAAACCCAAAGTTAACATGTAATCAAAAGCCTCTTTTCATTGGCTCGATTCCAATAGAATTAGACTCGTAATTCGCCAAAAACGTACAAAGTCGAAGTTATCATGAAATCAAACACCACTTTTCATTGGCTCGATTCCAATTGAAATAGATTAGGAATTCGCAAAAAATGAAGAAACCGGAAGTTATCATGAAATCTAAAACCACTTTTCATTGGCTCGATTCCAATGGAATTAGACTAACAATTCGCCAATAACGAAACGACCCGAAGTTATCATGATATCAAGTGCCACTTTTCGTTGGCTCAATTCAAATCGAATTAGACTAGCAATTCGCAAAAAATGAACAAAACTCGAAGTTGTCGTGAAATCGAAAGCCACTTTTCATTGGCTTGATTCCAATCGAATTAGACAAGCAATTTGCCATAAACGAACAAAACCGAAGTTATCATGAAATCAAAAACCACTTTTCATTGGCTCGATTCCAATCGAATTAGACTAGTAATTCGCCCAAAAAGAACAAACCCGAAGTTATCATGAAATCAAAAACCACTTTTCACTTGCTCGATTCCAATTAAATTGGACTAGCAATTCACAAAAAACAAACCCGAAGTTATCATGAAATCAAAGGCCACTTTTTATTTGCTCGATTCCAATCGAATTAGACTAGCAATTCGCCATAAACGAACTAACCCGAAGTTATCATGAAATCAAAAATGACTTTTCATTGGCTCGATTCCAATCGAATTAGACTGGCAATTAACAAAACAAACAAACCCGAAGTTATCATGAAATAAAAAACCACTTTTCGTTGGATCGATTCCAATCGAATTAGACTAGCAATTCGCCAAAAATGAAAAAACCCAAAGTGATCATGTAATCAAAAGTCACTTTTCATTGGCTCGATTCCAATCGAATTAGACTAGTAATTCGCAAAAAATGAACAAACCCGAAATTATCATTAAATCAAAATTGGCTCTATTCCAATCGAATTAGACTAGAAATTCGCTAAAAACGAACAAAATCGAAGTTATCATGAAATCAAAAACCACTTTTCATTGGCTCGATTCCAATCGATTTGGACTAGTAAATCACCAAAAACAAATAAGCTCAAAGTTATCATGAAATCAAAAACCACTTTTCATTTGCTCGATTCCAATCAAATTAGACTAGCAATTCGCAAAAAAAAACAAACCCGAAGTTATCATGAAAACAAAAGCCACTTTTTATTTGCTCGATTCCAATCGAATTAGATTAGCAACTCGCCAAAAATGAACAAACCCAAAGCTATCATGTAATCAAAACCCACTTTTCCTTAGCTCGAATCCAATCGAATTAGACTCGCAATTCACCAAAAATGAACAAACCCGAAGTTTTCATGAAGTCAAAAACCTCTTTTCATTGGCTCGATTCCAATCGAATTAGACTCACAACTCGCCAAAAATGAACAAACCCGAAGTTATCAAGTAATCGAAATCCACTTTTCATTGGCTTGATTCCAATCGAATTAGGCTAGCTATTAACAAAAAATGAACAAACCTAAAGTTATCACGAAATCAAAAGCTACTTTTCATTGGTCGATTCCAATCGAATTAGACTAGCAATTCACCAAAAAGGAACAAACCCAAAGTTATCAAGTAATCAAAATCCACTTTTAATTGGCTCGATTCCAATCGAATTAGACTAGCAATTCGCCAAAAATGAATAAGCCCGAAGTTATCATAAAATCAAAAACAACTTTTCATTGGATGGATTCCAATCGAATTAGACTAGGAATTCGCCAAAAACGAACAAACCCAAAGTTATCATGAAATCAAAATTGGCTCTATTCCAATTGAATTAGACAAGAAATTTGCAAAAAACGAACAAACCAGAAGTTATCATGAAATCAAAAACCTCTTTTCATTGGCTCGATTCCAATCGAATTAGACTCACAACTCGTCCAAAATGAACAAACTCGAAGTTATCATGAAATCAAAAATCACTTTTCAATGGCTCGATTCCAATCGAATTAGACTAGGAATTCACCAAAATGAACAAACCCGAAGTTATCACGAAATCAAAAGCCACTTTTCATTGGTTCGATTCCAATCAAATTAGATTAGCAATTCGCAAAAAATGAACAAGCCCAAAGTTATCATTAAATCAAAAACCACTTTTCATTGACTCGATTCCAATCGAATTAGACTGGCAATTTGCCAAAAATGAATAAACCCGAAGTTATCACGAAATCATAAATCGCTTTTCATTTGCTCGATTCCAAACGAATTAGACTAGCAAGTCATCGAAAACGAACAAAGTCGAAGTTATCATGAAATCATAAACCACTTTTCATTGGCTCGATTCCAATCGAATTAGACCAGCAATTCGCAAAAAATGAACAATCTCGAAGTCATTATGAAATCAAAATACACTTTTCATTGGCTCGATTCCAAACGAATTAGACTAGTAATTCGCCAAAAATGAATAAACCCAAAGTTATCATGAAATCATAAACCACTTTTCCTTGGCTCGATTCCAAACGAATTAGCAAGTCGTCGAAAACGAACAAACCCGAAGTAATCACGAAATCAAAAACCACTTTTCGTTGGCTCGATTCCAATCGAATTAGACTAGCAATTCACAAAAAATGAACAAACCCAAAGTTAACATTAAATCAGAAACCACTTTTAATTGGCTCGATTCCAATCGAATTAGACTAGCAATTCGCCAAAACTGAATAACCCGAAGTTATCATGAAATCATAAAGTACTTTTCATCGGCTCGATTCCAAACGATTAAGACTAGCAAGTCACCGAAAATGATCAAACTCGAACTAATCATGAAATCAAAAACCATTTTTCATTGGCTCGATCAAATCGAATTAGACTTGCAATTCACAAAAAATGAACAACCCGAAGTTATCATGAAATCAAAATTGGCTCGATTCCAATTGAACTAGACTAGAAATTCACCAAAAATGAACAAAATCGAAGTTATCATGAAATCAAAAACCACTTTTCATTGGCTCGATTTCAATCGAATTAGACTAGCAATTCGCCAAAAACAAACAACCCCGAAGTTATCATGAAATCAAAAACCACTTTTCATTGGCTCGATTTCAATCGAATTAGACTAGCAATTCGCCAAAAACAAACAACCCCGAAGTTATCATGAAATCAAAAACCACTTTTCATTTGCTTGATTCCCATCAAATTAGACTAGCAATTTGCAAAAAACAAACAAACCTGAAGTTATCAAGATATCAAAAGCCACTTTTCATTTGCGCGATTCCAATCGAATTAGACTAGCAACTCGCTAAAAATGAACAGACCCAAAGTTATCATGTATTCAAAAGTCACTTTTACTTGGCTCCATTCCAATCGAATTAGACACGTAATTCACCAAAAATGAACAAACTCGAAGTTATCATGAAATCAAAAACCTCTTTTCTTTGGCACGATTCCAATCGAATTGGACTCACAACTCGCCAAAAACGAACAAACCCGAAGTTATCAAAAAATCAAAAACCACTTTTCATTGGCTCGATTCCAATCGAACTAGACTAGGAATTCACCAAAATGAACAAACCCGAAGTTATCAAGAAATCAAAAGCCACTTTTCATTGGTTCGATTCCAATCAAATTAGACTAGCAATTCGCAAAAAATGAACAAACCCAATGTTATTAGTAAGTCAAAAATCACTTTTCATTGGCTCGATTCCAATCGAATTAGACTAACAATTCGCCAAAAATGAACAAACTCGAAGTTATCATGAAATCATAAACTACTTTTCGTTGGCTCGATTCCAAACGAATTAGACTAGCAAGTCGCCGAAAACGAACAAAGTCGAAGTTATCATGAAATCAAAAACCACTTTTCATTGGCTCGATTCCAATCGAATTAGACTAGCAACTCGCAAAAAATTAACAAACCCGAAGTTATTATGAAATCAAAAACCACTTTTCATTGGCTCGATTCAAATTGAATTAGACTGGCAATTTGCCAAAAATGAACAAACCCGAAGTTATCATGAAATCATAAGCCACTTTTCATTGGCTAGACTCCAAACGAATTAGAATAGCAAGTCGTCGAAAACGATTAAACCCGAAGTTATCATGAAATCAAAAATCACTTTTCACTGGCTCGATTCCAATAGAATTAGACTAGCAATTCACTAAAAATGAACAAACCCAAAGTTTTCATGAAACCATAAACCGCTTTTCATTGGCTTGATTCCAATCGATTTGGACTAGCAATTCGCCAAAAATGAACAAACCTGAAGTTATCATGAAATCAAAAGCCACTTTTCACTGGCTCGATTCCAATCAAATTAGATTAGCAATTCAACAAAAATGAACAAACCCGAAGTTAGTCATGAAATCAAAAACCACTTTTCATTGGCTCGATTCCATTCGAATTAGACTAGCAATTCGCCAATAACGAAAAAACCCTATCATGAAATCAAATACCACTTTTCATTGGCTCGATTTAAATCGAACTAGACTAGCAATTCGCCAAAAATGAACAAAACCCAAAGTTGTCGTGAAATCAAAAGCCACTTTTTATTGGCTCGATTCCAATTGAATTAGACTTGCAATTCGCCATAAACAAACTAACCCGAAGTTATCATGAAATCAAAAACAACTTTTCGTTGTCTCGATTACAATCGAATTAGACTAGCAGTTCGCCAAAGCGAACGAACCCGAAGTTATCACGAAATCGAAAGCCACTTTTCATTGGCTCGATTCCAATCGAATTAGACTAGCAATTCGCCATAAACAGACTAACCCGAAGTAATCATGAAATCAAAAACCACTTTTCATTGGCTCGATTCCAATCGAATTAGACTAGCAATTCACAAAAAATGAACAAACTCAAAGTTAACATTAAATCAAAAACCACTTTTAATTGGCTCGATTCCAATCGAATTAGACTAGCAATTCGTCAAAAATGAACAACCCAAAGTTATCATGAAATCATAAACCACTTTTCATTGGCTCGATTCCAAACGATTTGGACTAGCAGGTCGTTGAAATGATTAAACCCAAACTAATCATGAAATCAAAAACCCCTTTTCATTGGCTCGATTCAAATCGAATTAGACTTGCAATTCACAAAAATTGAACAACCTGAAGTTATCAAGAAATCAAAATTGGCCCGATTCCAATTGAATTAGACTAGAAATTCACCAAAAATGAACAAAATCAAAGTTTTCATGAAATCAAAAACCACTTTTCTTTGGCTCAATTCCAATCGAATTAGACTTGCAATTCACTAAAACCAGACAACCCTGAAGTTATCATGAAATCAAAAACCACTTTTCATTTTCTCGATTCCAATCAAATTAGACTAGCAATTCACAAAAAACAAACAAACCGAAGTTGTCATGAAATCAAAAGCCACTTTTCATTTGCTCGATTCCAATCGAATTAGACTAGCAACGCGCCAAAAACGAACAAGCCCGAAGTTATCATGTAATCAAAAGCCACTTTTACTTGGCTCCATTCCAATCGACTTAGACTCGCAATTCACCAAAAACAAACAAACCCGAAGTTATCATGAAATTAAAAACCTCTTTTCATTGGCTCGACTCCAATTGAATTAGACTCACAACTCGTCATAAACGAACAAACCCGAAGTTATCATGAAATCAAAAACCACTTTTCATTGGTTCAATTCCAATCGAATTAGACTAGGAATTCACCAAAATTAACAAACCCGAAGTTATCATGAAATCGAAAGCCACTTTTCATTGGCTCGATTCCAATCAAATTAGACTAGCAATTCGTAAAAAATGAACAAACCTAAAGTTATCAATAAATCAAAAACCACTTTTCATTGGCTCGATTCCAATCGAATTAGACTAGCAGTTCGCCAAAAAGGACAAACCCGAAGTTATCATGAAATCATAAACCACTTTTCATTGGCATGATTCCAAATGAATTAGACTAGCAAGTCATCGAAAATGAACAAAGTCGAAGTTATCATGAAATCAAAAACCACTTTTCATTGGCTCAATTCCAAACGAATTAGACCAGCAATTCGCAAAAAATGAACAACCCCAAAGTTATTATTAAATCAAAAATGACTTTTCATTGGCTCGATTCAAATCGAATTAGACTAGCAATTAGCCAAAAACGAACAGAGTAGAAGTTATCATAAAATAATAAGCCACTTTTGATTCGCTAGACTCCAAATGAATTAGACTAGCAAGTCGCCGAAAACAAACAAACCCGAAGTTATCATAAAATCAAAAACCACTTTTCACCGGCTCGATTCCAATCGAATTAGACTAGCAATTCACCAAAAATGAACAAACCCGAAGTTATCATGAAATCAAAGACCACTTTTCATTGGCTCGATTCCATTCGAATTTGACTTGCAATTTGCCAATAACAAAAAAAAACCCAAGTTATCGTGAAATCAAATGCCACTTTTCATTGGCTCAATTCAAATCGAACTAGACTAGCAATTTGCCAAAAATGAACAAAACCTGAAGTTGTCGGGATCGAATTAGACTAGCAATTCGCCATAAATAGACTAACCTGAAGCTATCATGAAATCAAAAATCACTTTTTATTGGCTCGATTCCAATCGAATTAGACTAGCAATTCGCCAAAGAGAACAAACTCGAAGTTATCATGAAATCAAAAGCCACTTTTCATTGGATTCCAATCGAGTTAGACTAGAAATTCGCCAAAAATGAAAAAACCCGAAGTTATCATGAAATCAAAAACCACTTTTCATTGGCTCGATTCCAAACGAATTAGACTAGCAAGTCGCCGAAAACGAACAAACCCGAACTCATCATGAAATCAAAAACCACTTTTCATTAGCTTGATTCCAATTGAATTAGGCTTGCAATTCAAAAAAGACGAACAACCCCGAAGTTATCAAGAAATCATAACCCACTTTTCATTGGGTAGATTCCAAACGAATTAGACTAACAAGTCGACGAAAACGAACAAACCTGAAGTTACCATGCAATCAAAAACCAATTTTCACTGGCTCGATTTTAATCAAATTAGACTAGCAATTTGCCAAAAATGAACAAAACCGAAGTTATCATGAAATCAGAAACAACTTTTCATTGGATCAATTCCAATCAAATTGGACTAGGAATTCGCCAAAAATGAAAAAACCTGAAGTGATCATATAATCAAAAGTCACTTTTCATTGGCTCGATTCCAATCGAATTAGACTAGCAATTCGCCAAAAATGAAAATTCCAAATGAATTAGACTAGCAATTCGCAAAAAACAAACAAACCCGAAGTTATCATAAAATCAAAATTGGCTCGATTCCAATCGAATTAGACTAGAAATTCACCAAAAACGAACAAATTCGAAGTTATGATGAAATCAAAAATCACTTTTCATTGGCTCGATTCCAATCGAAGTAGACTAGCTATTCGCCAAAAACAAACAAATCGAAGTTATCATGAAATCAAAAACCGCTTTTCATTTGCTCGAATCTAATCCAATTAGACTAGCAATTTGCCAAAAACAAACAAACCCGAAGTTATCGCGAAATCAAAAGCCACTTTTCATTTGCTCGATTTCAATCGAATTAGATTAGCAATTTGCCAAAAACGAGGAAACCCGAAGTTATCATGAAATCAAAAAGAACTTTTCATCGGATCAATTCCAATCGAATTCGACTAGGATTTCGCCAAAAACGAAAAAAACCTAAAGTGATCATATAATCAAAAGTCACTTTTCATTGGCTCAATTCCAGTCGAATTAGACTAGCAATTCGCCAAAAAATGAAAATTCTAATTGAATTAGACTAGCAATTCGCTAAAAACAAACAAACCCGATGTTATCATGAAATTAAAATTGGCTCGATTCCAATCGAATTAGACTAGAAATTCACCAAAAATGAACAAATTCGAAGTTATGATGAAATCCAAAATTACTTTTCATTGGCTCGATTCCAATCGAAATAGACTAGGAATTCGCCAAAAACAAAAAAAAAAATCGGAGTTATCATGAAATCAAAATCCACTTTTCATTAACTCGATTCTAATCAATTACACTAGCAATTCACCAAAAACAAACAAACCCAAAGTTGTCATGAAATCAAAAGCCACTTTTCACTTGCTCGATTTCAATCGAATTAGACTAGCAATTTGCCATAAACGACCTAACCCGAAGTTATTATGAAATCAAAGTCCACTTTTCATTGGCTCGATTACAATCAAATTAGACTAGCAATTTGCCAAAAAGAACAAACCCGAAGCTACCATGAAATCAAAAACAACTTTTCATTGGATCAATTCCAATTGAATTGGACTAGGAATTCGCTAAAAACGAAAAACCTGAAGTGATCATGTAATCAAAAGTTACTTTTCATTGGCTCGATTCCAATCGAATTAGACTAGCAATTCGCCAAAAATGAACAAACTCGAAGTTATCACGAAATCAAAATTGGCTAGATTCCAATCGAATTAGACTAGAAATTTGCCAAAAACGAACAAATTCGAAGTTATCATGAAATCAAAAATCACTTTTCATTGGCTCGATTTCAATCGAAGTAGACTAGCAATTCGTCAAAAACAAACAAAACCAAAGTTATCATGAAATCAAAAACCACTTTTCATTTGCTCGAATCTAATCAAATTAGTCTAGCAATTCGCTAAAAACAAACAAACCCGAAGTTATCATGAAATCAAAAGCCACTTTTCATTTGCTCGATTTCAATCGAATTAGACTAGCAATTCGCCATAAACGACCTAACCCGAAGTTCTCTTGAAATCAAAAACCACTTTTCATTGCCTCGATTCCAATCGAATTAGACTAGCAATTTGTTAAAAAGGAAAAAACCCAAAGTTATCATGAAATCAAAAACCACTTTTCATTGGTTCGATTCCAATCGAATTAGACTAGCTATTAACCAAAAATGAACAAGCTCGAAGTTACCATGAAATCAAAAACACCTTTTCATTGGATCAATTCCAGTTGAATTGAACTAGGAATTTGCCAAAAATGAACAAACTCGAAGTTAACATGTAATGAAAAGCCTCTTTTCGTTGGGCTGATTCCAATCGAATTAGACTCGCCAAAAATGAACAAACCCGAAGTTATCATGAAATCAAAAACCACTTTTCATTTGCTCGAATCTAATCAAATTAGACTAGCAATTCGCTAAAAAAAGCAAACACGAAGTTATCACGAAATCAAAAATAACTTTTCATTGGCTCGATTCCAATCGAATTAGACTAGCAATTTGCTAAAAAGGAACAAACCCGAAGTTATCAGGAAATCAAAAACAACTTTCCATTGGCTCGATTCCAATCGAATTAGACTAGCCATTCGCCAGAAATGACTTAACCCGAAGTTCTCTTGAAATCAAAAACCACTTTTCATTGCCTCGATTCCAATGGAATTAGACTAGCAATTCGACAAAAATGACCAGACCTGAAGTTGCGATGAAATCAAAAGCCACATTTCGTTGCCTAGATTCCATTCGAATTAGACTAGAAATTTGCGAAAAACGAACATATTGGAAGTTATTATGAAATCAAAACCCACTTTTCACTGCCTCGATTCCAATCGAATTAGACTACCAATTCGCCAAAAACAAACAAACCCGAAGTTATCATTAAATCAAAACCCATTTTTCATTGGCTCGATTCCAATTGAATTAGACTAGCAATTCGCCAAAAACTAACAAACCTGAAGTATCATAAAATCAAAAACCACTTTTCATTGGCTCGATTCCAATCGAATTAGACTAGCAATTCGCAAAAAATGAACAAACCCGTAGTTTTCATGAAATCAAAGCCCACCTTTTATTGACTCGATTCCAATCGAATTAGACTAGTAATTCGTCAAAAATGAACACACCCAAAGTTATCATGAAATCAAAGCCACTTTCCATTGGCTCGATTCCAATCAAATTAGACTAGCAATTTGCCAAAAATAAACAAACTCGAAGTTATAACGAAATCAAAAGCCACTTTTCATTGGTGCGATTCCAATCGAATTACACTAGTAATTCGTCGAAAACGAACAAACCCGAAGTTATCCTGAAATCAAAAATGACTTTTCATTGGCTCGATTCCAATCGAAGTAGACTAGCAATACGCCAAAAACAAATAAACCCGAAGTTATTATGAAATCAAAAGCCACTTTTCATTTGCTCGATTTCAAAATAATTAGACTAGCAATTCGCTATAAACGACCTAACCCGAAGTTATCATGAAATCAAAAACCACTTTTCATTGGCTCGATTACAATCAAATTAGGCTAGCAATTCGCTAAAAACAATCAAACCCGAAGTTATCATGAAATCAAAAAAAAACTTTTCATTGGATCAATTCCAATCGAATTGGACTAGGAATTCGCGAAAAACGAAAAAACCAAAAGTGATCATGTAATAAAAAGTAACTTTTCATTGGCTCGATTCCAATCGAATAAGACAAGCAATTCGCCAAAAATGAACATTCCAATCGAATTAGACTAGCAATTCGCCAAAAACAAACAAACCCGAAGTTATAATGAAAGCAAAATTGGCTCGATTCCAATCGAATTAGACTAGAAATTCACCAAAAGTGAACAAATTCGAAGTTATCATGAAATCAAAAACCACTTTTCATTGGCTCGATAACCCGAAGTTATCGTGAAATCTAAAACCACTTTTCATTTTCTCGATTCTAATCGAATTAGACTACCAATTCGCCAAAAACAAACAAACTCGAAGTTATCATGAAATCAAAAGCCACTTTTCATTTGCTCGATTTCAATCGAATTAGACTATCAATTCGCCATAAACGACCTAACCCGAAGTTATCATAAAATCAAAGACCACTTTTTATTGGCTTGATTACAATCAAATTACACTAGCAATTCGCCAAAAATGAACAAATCCGAAGTTATCATGTAGTCAAAAACAACTTTTCATTGGATCAATTCCAATCGAATTAGACTAGGAATTCGCTACAAACGAAAAAACCCGAAGTTATCATGAAATCAAAAACAACTTTTCATTGGATCAATTCCAATCGAATTGGACTAGGAATTCGCCGAAAATGAAAAAATCTGAAGTGATCATATAATCAAAAGTCACTTTTCATTGGCTCGATTCCAATCAAATTAGACTAGCAATTCGCCAAAAACGAAAATTCGAATTGAGTTAGACTAGCGATTCGCCAAAAACAAACGAAGTCGAAGTTATCATGAAATCAAAATTGGCTTAATTCCAATCGAATTAGTCTAGAAATTCACCAAAAACGAACAAATTCAAATTTATGATGAAATCAAAAATCACTTTTCATTGGCTCGATTCCAATCGAAGTAGACTAGCAATTTGCCAAAACCAAACAAACGTGAAGTTATTATGAAATCAAAAACCACTTTTCATTTGCTCGATTCTAATCTAATTAGACTAGCAATTCGCCAAAAACAAACAAACCCAAAGTTAACATGAAATCAAAAGCCACTTTTCATTTGCTCGATTTCAATCATCTTAGACTAGCAATTCGCCATAAACGACCTAACCCGAAGTTATCATGAAATCAAAAACCACTTTTCATTGGCTCGATTACAATCAAATTAGACTAGCAATTCTCCAAAAATGAACAAACCCGAAGTTATCTAGAAATCAAAAACAACTTTTCATTGGATCAATTCCAATCGAATTGGACTAGGAATTCGCCGAAAATGAAAAAATCTGAAGTGATCATATAATCAAAAGTCACTTTTCATTGGCTCGATTCCAATCAAATTAGACTAGCAATTCGCCAAAAACGAAAATTCGAATTGAGTTAGACTAGCGATTCGCCAAAAACAAACGAAGTCGAAGTTATCATGAAATCAAAATTGGCTTAATTCCAATCGAATTA
>NW_019245723.1:393596-396581 GCF_002742605.1 Olea europaea var. sylvestris
TTAGACTAGCAATTCGCCATAAACGACCTAACCCGAAGTTATCATAAAATCAAAGACCACTTTTTATTGGCTTGATTACAATCAAATTACACTAGCAATTCGCCAAAAATGAACAAATCCGAAGTTATCATGTAGTCAAAAACAACTTTTCATTGGATCAATTCCAATCGAATTGGACTAGGAATTCGCTACAAACAAAAAAACCCGAAGTTATCATGAAATCAAAAACAACTTTTCATTGGATCAGTTCCAATCGAATTGGACTAGGAATTCGCCGAAAATGAAAAAATCTGAAGTGATCATATAATCAAAAGTCACTTTTCATTGGCTCGATTTCAATCAAATTAGACTAGCAATTCGCCAAAAATGAAAATTCGAATTGAGTTAGACTAGCGATTTGCCAAAAACAAACGAAGTCGAAGTTATCATGAAATCAAAATTGGCTTAATTCCAATCGAATTAGTCTAGAAATTCACCAAAAACGAACAAATTCAAATTTATGATATTCCAATCGAATTAGACTAGTAATTCGTCAAAAATGAACACACCCAAAGTTATCATGAAATCAAAATTGGCTTAATTCCAATCGAATTGGACTAGGAATTCGCCGAAAATGAAAAAATCTGAAGTGATCATATAATCAAAAGTCACTTTTCATTGGCTCGATTCCAATCAAATTAGACTAGCAATTCGCCAAAAACGAAAATTCGAATTGAGTTAGACTAGCGATTCGCCAAAAACAAACGAAGTCGAAGTTATCATGAAATCAAAATTGGCTTAATTCCAATCGAATTAGTCTAGAAATTCACCAAAAACGAACAAATTCAAATTTATGATGAAATCAAAAATCACTTTTCATTGGCTCGATTCCAATCGAAGTAGACTAGCAATTCGCCAAAAACGAAAATTCGAATTGAGTTAGACTAGCGATTCGCCAAAAACAAACGAAGTCGAAGTTATCATGAAATCAAAATTGGCTAGAATCCAATCGAGTAAGACTAGAAATTCGCCAAAAATGAACATTCCAATCGAATTAGACTAGCAATTCGCTAAAAACAAACAAACCCGAAGTTATCATGAAATCAAAATTGGCTAGAATCCAATCGAGTAAGACTAGAAATTCGCCAAAAATGAACATTCCAATCGAATTAGACTAGCAATTCGCTAAAAACAAACAAACCCGAAGTTATCATGAAATCAAAATTGGCTAGAATCCAATCGAGTAAGACTAGAAATTCGCCAAAAATGAACATTCCAATCGAATTAGACTAGCAATTCGCTAAAAACAAACAAACCCGAAGTTATCATGAAATCAAAATTGGCTAGAATCCAATCGAGTAAGACTAGAAATTCGCCAAAAATGAACATTCCAATCGAATTAGACTAGCAATTCGCTAAAAACAAACAAACCCGAAGTTATCATGAAATCAAAATTGGCTAGAATCCAATCGAGTAAGACTAGAAATTCGCCAAAAATGAACATTCCAATCGAATTAGACTAGCAATTCGCTAAAAACAAACAAACCCGAAGTTATCATGAAATCAAAATTGGCTAGAATCCAATCGAGTAAGACTAGAAATTCGCCAAAAATGAACATTCCAATCGAATTAGACTAGCAATTCGCTAAAAACAAACAAACCCGAAGTTATCATGAAATCAAAATTGGCTAGAATCCAATCGAGTAAGACTAGAAATTCGCCAAAAATGAACATTCCAATCGAATTAGACTAGCAATTCGCTAAAAACAAACAAACCCGAAGTTATCATGAAATCAAAAACAACTTTTCATTGGATCAATTCCAATCGAATTGGACTAGGAACTCGCAAAAAATGAAAAAACTTGAAGTGATCATGCAAATCAAAAGTTACTTTTGATTGGGTCGATTCCAATCGAATTAGACTAGTAATTCGCCAAAAACAAATCCGAAGTTATCATGAAATCAAAATTGGCTAGAATCCAATCGAGTAAGACTAGAAATTCGCCAAAAATGAACAAATTCGAAGTTATCATGAAATCAAAAACAACTTTTCATTGGACCAATTCCAATCGAATTGGACTAGGAATTCCCCAAAAATGAAAAAACCTGAAGTGATCATATAATCAAAAGTCACTTTTCATTGGCTCGATTCCAATCGAATTAGACTAGCAATTCGCCAAAAAACGAATATCAAAAGTTACTTTTGATTGGGTCGATTCGAATCGAATTAGACTAGCAATTCGCCAAAAACAAATCCGAAGTTATCATGAAATCAAAATTGGCTAGAATCCAATCGAGTAAGACTAGAAATTCGCCAAAAATGAACAAATTCGAAGTTATCATGAAATCAAAAACAACTTTTCATTGGACCAATTCCAATCGAATTGGACTAGGAATTCCCCAAAAATGAAAAAACCTGAAGTGATCATATAATCAAAAGTCACTTTTCATTGGCTCGATTCCAATCGAATTAGACTAGCAATTCGCCAAAAAACGAATATTCGATTTGAATTAGGCTAGCGATTCGCCAAAAACAAACAAAGTCGAAGTTATCATGAAATCAAAATTGGCTCAATTCCAATCGAATTAGACCAGAAATTCACAAAAAAGAACAAATTCAAAGTTATGAGGAAATCAAAAATCACTTTTCATTGGCTCGATTCCAATCGAAGTAGACTAGCAATTCGCCAAAAACAAACAAACCCAAAGTTATCTTGAAATCAAAAACCATTTTTCATTTGCTCGATTCTAATCAAATTAGACTAGCAATTCGCCAAAAATGAACAAATCCGAAGTTATCATGTTGTCAAAAACAACTTTTCATTGGATCAATTCCAATCGAATTGGACTAGGAATTCGCTACAAACAAAAAAACCCGAAGTTATCATGAAATCAAAAACAACTTTTCATTGGATCAGTTCCAATCGAATTGGACTAGGAATTCGCCGAAAATGAAAAAATCTGAAGTGATCATATAATCAAAAGTCACTTTTCATTGGCTCGATT
>NW_019245723.1:397748-402607 GCF_002742605.1 Olea europaea var. sylvestris
CATTGGCTCGATTCCAATCGAAGTAGACTAGCAATTCGCCAAAAACAAACAAACCCAAAGTTATCTTGAAATCAAAAACCATTTTTCATTTGCTCGATTCTAATCAAATTAGACTAGCAATTCGCCAAAAATGAACAAATCCGAAGTTATCATGTTGTCAAAAACAACTTTTCATTGGATCAATTCCAATCGAATTGGACTAGGAATTCGCTACAAACAAAAAAACCCGAAGTTATCATGAAATCAAAAATCACTTTTCATTGGCTCGATTATAGTCATATTAGACTAGTAATCCACCAAAAATGAACAAACCCGAAGTTATCATGAAATCAAAAGCCACTTTCCATTGGCTCGATTCTAATCGAATTAGACTAGGAATTTTCCAAAAATGAACAAACCTGAAGTGATCATGTAATCAAAAGTTACTTTTGATTTGCTCTATTCCAATCGAATTAGACTAGCAATTCTCCAAAAATGAACATACTCGAAGTTATCATGAAGTCAAAATCGGCTAGATTCCAATCGAATTAGACTAGAAATTTGCCAAAAACGAACAAATTCGAAGTTATCATGAAATCAAAAATCACTTTTCATTGGCTCGATTCCAATCGAAGTAGACTAGCAATTCGCCAAAAACAAACAAACCCAAAGTTATCATGAAATCAAAAACCACTTTTCATTTGCTCGAATCTAATCAAATTAGACTAGCAATTCGCTAAAAACAAACAAACCCGAAGTTATCATGAAATCAAAAGCCACTTTTCATTTGCTCGATTTCAATCGAATTAGACTAGCAATTCACCATAAACGACTTAACCCGAAGTTCTCTTGAAATCAAAAACCACTTTTCATTGCCTCGATTCCAATTGAATTAGACTAGCAATTCGACAAAAATGACCAAACCTGAAGTTGCGATGAAATCAAAAGCCACTTTTAGTTGCCTAGATTCCATTCGAATTAGACTAGAAATTCGCAAAAAGGAACATATTCGAAGTTATTATGAAATCAAAACCCACTTTTCACTGCCTCGATTCCAATCGAATTAGACTACCAATTCGCCAAAAACAACAAACCCGAAGTTATCATTAAATCAAAACCCATTTTTCATTGGCTCGATTCCAATTGAATTAGACTAGCAATTCGCCAAAAACTAACAAACCCGAAGTATCATAAAATCAAAAACCACTTTTCATTGGCTCGATTCCAATCGAATTAGACTAGCAATCCGCAAAAAACGAACAAACCCGTAGTTTTCATGAAACCAAAGCCCACCTTTTATTGACTCGATTCCAATCGAATTAGACTAGCAATTCGTCAAAAATGAACACACCCAAAGTTATCATGAAATCAAAAGCCACTTTCCATTGGCTCGATTCCAATTAAATTAGACTAGCAATTTGCCAAAAATAAACAAACCCGAAGTTATAATGAAATCAAAAGCCTCTTTTCATTGGCGCGATTCCAATCAAATTACACTAGTAATTCGTCGAAAATGAACAAACCCGAAGTTATCCTGAAATCAAAAACGACTTTTCATTGGCTCGATTCCAATCGAAGTAGACTAGCAATACGCCAAAAACAAACAAACCCGAAGTTATCACGAAATCAAAAACCACTTTTCATTTGCTCGATTCTAATGAAATTAGACTGGTAATTCGCCAAAAACAACCAAACCCGAAGTTATCATGAAATCAAAAACCACTTTTCATTTCCTCGATTCTAATCAAATTAGACTAGCAATTCGCTAAAATCAAACAAACACGAAGTTGTCATGTAATCAAAAGCCACTTTTCATTTGCTTGATTTCAATCGAATTAGACTAGCAATTCGCCATAAACGACCTAACCCGAAGTTATCTTGAAATCAAAGACCACTTTTCATTGGCTCGATTACAATCAAATTAGACTAGCAATTCGCTAAAACGAACAAACTCGAAGTTATCATGAAATCAGAAACAACTTTCCATTAGATCAATTCCAATCGAGTTGGACTAGGAATTCGCCAAAAACGAAAAAACCAAAAGTGATCATGTAATAAAAAGTAACTTTTCATTGGCTCGATTCCAATCGAATAAGACAAGCAATTCGCCAAAAATGAACATTCCAATCGAATTAGACTAGCAATTTGCCAAAAACAAACAAACCCGATGTTATAATGAAATCAAAATTGGCTCGATTCCAATCGAATTAGACTAGAAATTCACCAAAAGTGAACAAATTCGAAGTTATCATGAAATCAAAAACCACTTTTCATTGGCTCGATTCCAATCGAAGTAGACTAGCAATTCGCAAAAAATAAACAAACCCGAAGTTATCATGAAATCAAAAACAACTTTTCATTTTCTCGATTCTAATCGAATTAGACTACCAATTCGCCAAAAACAAACAAACCCGAAGTTATCATGAAATCAAAAGCCACTTTTCATTTGTTCGATTTCAATCGAATTAGACTAGCAATTCGCCATAAAAGACCTAACCCGAAGTTATCATCAAATCAAAGACCACTTTTCATTGGCTCGATTACAATCAAATTACACTAGCAATTCGCTAAAAATTAACAGATCCGAAGTTATCATGAAATCAAAAACAACTTTTCATTGGATCAATTCCAATCGAATTGAATTTGCCAAAAACGAAAAAACCCGAAGTTATCATGGAATCAAAAACAACTTTTCATTGGATCAATTCCAATCGAATTGGACTAGGAATTCCCCGAAAATGAAAAAATCTGAAGTGATCATATAATCAAAAGTCACTTTTCATTGGCTCGATTCCAAACGAATTAGACTAGCAATTCGTCAAAAAACGAATATTCGATTTGAATTAGGCTAGCGATTCGCCAAAAACAAACAAAGTCGAAGTTATCATGAAATCCAAATTGGCTCAATTCCAATCAAATTAGCCTAGAAATTCACCAAAAACTAACAAATTCAAAGTTATGATGAAATCAAAAATCACTTTTCATTGGCTCGATTCCAATCGAAGTAGACTAGCAATTTGCCAAAACCAAACAAACCTGAAGTTATCATGAAATCAAAAACCACTTTTCATTTGCTCGATTCTAATCAAATTAGACTAGCAATTCGACAAAAATAAACAAACCCGAAGTTATCATGAAATCAAAAGCCACTTTTCATTTGCTCGATTCTAATCAAATAAGACTAGCAATTCGCCATAAATGACCTAACCCAAAATTATCATGAAATCAAAAACCACTTTTCATTGGCTCGATTACAATCAAATTAGAATAGCAATTCGCCAAAAATGAACAAACCCGAAGTTATCTAGAAATCAAAACAACTTTTCATTGGATCAATTCCAATCGAATTGGACTAGGAACTCGCAAAAAACGAAAAAACCTGAAGTGATCATGCAATCAAAAGTTACTTTTGATTGGCTCGTTTCCAATCGAATTAGACTAGCAATTCGTCAAAAACAAATCCGAAGTTATCATGAAATCAAAATTGGCTAGATTCCAATCGAATTAGACTAGAAATTCACCAAAAGTGAACAAATTTGAAGTTATCATGAAATCCCGAAGTTATCATGGAATCAAAAACAACTTTTCATTGGATCAATTCCAATCGAATTGGACTAGGAATTCGTCGAAAATGAAGAAATCTGAAGTGATCATATAATCAAAAGTCACTTTTCATTGGCTCGATTCCAATCGAATTAGACTAGCAATTCGTCAGAAACGAAAATTCGAATTAACATAGACTAGTGATTCGTCAAAAACAAACAAACTGGAAGTTATCATGAAATCAAAATTGGCTCAATTCCAATCGAATTAGACTAGAAATTCACCGAAAATGTACAAATTCGAAGTTATGAGGAAATCAAAAATAACTTTTCATTGGCTCGATTCCAATCGAAGTAGACTAGCAATTTGCCAAAACCAAACAAACCTGAAGTTATCCTGAAATCAAAAACCACTTTTCATTTGCTCGATTCTAATCAAATTAGACTAGCAATTCGCCAAAAACAGACAAACCCGAAGTTAACATGAAAATCAAAAGCCACTTTTCATTTGCTCGATTTCAATCGTGTTAGACTAGCAATTCGACATAAACGACCTAACCCCAAGTCATCATGAAATCAAAAACCACTTTTCATTGGCTCGATTACAATCAAATTAGACTAGCAATTCGCCAAAATTGAACAAACCCGAAGTTATCTAGAAATCAAAAACAACTTTTCATTGGATCAATTCCAATCGAATTGGACAAGGAATTCCCCGAAAATGAAAAAATCTGAAGTGATCATATAATCAAAAGTCACTTTTCATTGGCTCTATTCCAAACGAATTAGACTAGCAATTCGCCAAAAAACAAATCCGAAGTTATCATGAAATCAAAATTGGCTAGATTCCAATCGAGTAAGATAAGAAATTCGCCAAAAATGAACAAATTCGAAGTTATCATGAAATCAAAAACAACTTTTCATTGGACCAATTCCAATCGAATTAGACTAGGAATTCCCCAAAAATGAAAAAAATTGAAGTGATCATATAATCAAAAGTCACTTTTCATTGGCTCGATTCCAATCGAATTAGACTAGCAATTCGTCGGAAACGAAAATTCGAATT
This sequence comes from Olea europaea var. sylvestris, assembly GCF_002742605.1. NCBI lineage: Eukaryota > Viridiplantae > Streptophyta > Magnoliopsida > Lamiales > Oleaceae > Olea > Olea europaea. The sequence goes on from NW_019245723.1 coordinate 402,336, forward strand.
AACCTAGACTAGTGATTCGTCAAAAACAAACAAACCGGAAGTTATCATGAAATCAAAATTGGCTCAATTCCAATCGAATTAGACTAGAAATTCACCAAAAATGTACAATTTCGAAGTTATGAGGAAATCAAAAATCACTTTTCATTGGCTCGATTCCAATCGAAGTAGACTAGCAATTCGCCAAAAACAAACAAACCCAAAGTTATCTTGAAATCAAAAACCATTTTTCATTTGCTCGATTCTAATCAAATTAGACTAGCAATTCGCCAAAA
>NW_019245723.1:411374-463181 GCF_002742605.1 Olea europaea var. sylvestris
ACTTTTCATTGGATCAATTCCAATCGAATTGGACTAGGAATTCGCCAAAAATGAAAAAACCCGAAGTTATCATGAAATCAAAAACAACTTTTCGTTAGATCAATTCCAATCGAATTGGACTAGGAATTCGCCGAAAATGAAAAAACCTAAAGTGATCATGTAATCAAAAGTAACTTTTCATTGGCTCGATTACAATCGAATAAGACAAGCAATTCGCCAGAAATGAACATTCCAACCGAATTAGACTAGCAATTCGCCATAAATGACCTAACCCAAAATTATCATGAAATCAAAAGCCACAAATGAAAAAATCTGAAGTGATCATATAATCAAAAGTCACTTTTCATTGGCTCGATTCCAATCGAAGTAGACTAGCAATTCGCCATAAATGACCTAACCCAAAATTATCATGAAATCAAAAGCCACAAATGAAAAAATCTGAAGTGATCATATAATCAAAAGTCACTTTTCATTGGCTCGATTCCAATCGAAGTAGACTAGCAATTCGCCATAAATGACCTAACCCAAAATTATCATGAAATCAAAAGCCACAAATGAAAAAATCTGAAGTGATCATATAATCAAAAGTCACTTTTCATTGGCTCGATTCCAATCGAAGTAGACTAGCAATTCGCCATAAATGACCTAACCCAAAATTATCATGAAATCAAAAGCCACAAATGAAAAAATCTGAAGTGATCATATAATCAAAAGTCACTTTTCATTGGCTCGATTCCAATCGAAGTAGACTAGCAATTCGCCATAAATGACCTAACCCAAAATTATCATGAAATCAAAAGCCACAAATGAAAAAATCTGAAGTGATCATATAATCAAAAGTCACTTTTCATTGGCTCGATTCCAATCGAAGTAGACTAGCAATTCGCCATAAATGACCTAACCCAAAATTATCATGAAATCAAAAGCCACTTTTCATTGGCTCGATTACATTCAAATTAGACTAGCAATTCGCCATAAACGACCTAACCCAAAGTTATTATGAAATCAAAAACCACTTTTCATTGGCTCGATTGCAATCAAATTAGACTAGCAATTCGCCAAAAATGAACAAACCCGAAGTTATCTATAAATCAAAAACAACTTTTCATTGGATCAATTCCAATCGAATTGGACTAGGAACTCGCAAAAAATGAAAAAACCTCAAGTGATCATGCAATCAAAAGCTACTTTTGATCGGCTCGATTCCAATCGAATTAGACTAGCAATTCGCCAAAAACAGATCCGAAGTTATCATGAAATCAAAATTGGCTAGATTCCAATCGAGTAAGACTAGAAATTCACCAAAAAATGAACAAATTCGAAGTTATCATGAAATCAAAAACAACTTTTCGTTGGACCAATTCCAATCGTATTGGCCTAGGAATTCCCAAAAATGAAAAAACCTGAAGTGATCATATAATCAAAAAGTCACTTTTCATTGGCTCAATTCCATTCGAATTAGACTAGCGATTCGCCAAAAACGAAAATTCGAATTGAATTAGACTAGCGATTCGCCGAAAACAAACAAACCAGAAGCTATCATGAAATCAAAATTGCCTCAATTCCAATAGAATTAGACTAGAAACTCACCAAAAATGAACAAATTCGAAGTTATGAGGAAATCAAAAATCACTTTTCATTAGCTCGATTCCAATCGAAGAAGACTAGCAATTCGCCAAAAACAAACAAACCTGAAGTTATCTTGAAATCAAAAACCATTTTTCATTTGCTCGTTTCTAATCAAATTAGACTAGCAATTCGCCAAAAACAAACAAACCCGAAGTTATCATGAAATCAAAAGCCACTTTTCATTTGCTCGATTTCAATCGAATTAGACTAGCAATTCGCCATAAACGACCTAACCCGAAGTTATCATGAAATCAAAAATCACTTTTCATTGGCTCGATTATAGTCCAATTAGACTAGCAATCCGCCAAAAATGAACAAACCCGAAGTTATCATGAAATCAAAAACAACTTTTCATTTGATCAATTCCAATCGAATTGGACTAGGAATTCGCGAAAAATGAAAAAACCTGAAGTGATCATGTAATCAAAAGTTACTTTTGATTTGCTCTATTCCCATCGAATTAGACTAGCAATTCTCCAAAAACGAACATACTCGAAGTTATCATGAAATCAAAATCGGCTAGATTCCAATCGAATTAGACTAGAAATTTGCCAAAAACGAAAAAATTCGAAGTTATCATGAAATCAAAAATCACTTTTCATTGGCTCGATTCCAATCAAAGTAGACTAGCAATTCACCAAAAACAAACAAACCCGAAGTTATCATGAAATCAAAAGCCACTTTCATTTCCTTGATTTTAATCGAATTAGACTAGCAATTCGCCATAAACGACCTAACCCGAAGTTCTCTTGAAATCAAAAACCACTTTTCATTGCCTCGATTCCAATTTAATTAGACAAGCAATTTATTAAAAAGGAAAAAACTCGAAGTTATCATGAAATCAAAAACCACTTTTCATTGGTTCGATTCCAATCGAATTAGACTAGCTATTAACCAAAAATGAACAAACTCGAAGTTACCATGAAATCAAAAACACCTTTTCATTGGATCAATTCCAATTGAATTGGACTAGGAATTTGCCAAAAATGAACAAACTCGAAGTTAACATGTAATGAAAAGCCTCTTTTTGTTGGCCTGTTTCCAATCGAATTAGACTAGCCAAAAACAAACAAACCCGAAGTTATCATGAAATCAAAAACCACTTTTCATTTGCTCGAATCTAATCAAATTAGACTAGCAATTCGCTAAAAAAAACAAACACGAAGTTATCATGAAATCAAAAGCCACTTTTCATTTGCTCGATTTCAATCGAATTAGACTAGCAATTCACCATAAACGACCTAACCCGAAGTTCTCTTGAAATCAAAAACCACTTTTCATTGCCTCGATTCCAATCGAATTAAACTAGCAATTTGTTAAAAAGGAAAAGACCCGAAATTGTCATGAAATCAAAAACCACTTTTCATTTGTTCGATTCCAATCGAATTAGACTAGCTATTAACCAAAAATGAACAAACTCGAAGTTACCATGAAATCAAAAACACCTTTTCATTGGATCAATTCCAATTGAATTGGACTAGGAATTTGCCAAAAATTAACAAACTCGAAGTTAACATGTAATGAAAAGCCTCTTTTTGTTGGCCTGATTCCAATCGAATTAGACTAGCCAAAAACAAACAAACCCGAAGTTATCATGAAATCAAAAACCACTTTTCATTTGCTCGAATCTAATCAAATTAGACTAGCAATTCGCTAAAAAAAACAAACACGAAGTTATCATGAAATCAAAAGCCACTTTTCATTTGCTCGATTTCAATCGAATTAGACTAGCAATTCACAATAAACGACCTAACCCGAAGTTCTCTTGAAATCAAAAGCCACTTTTCATTGCCTCGATTCCAATCGAATTAAACTAGCAATTTGTTAAAAAGGAAAAGACCCGAAGTTGTCATGAAATCAAAAACCACTTTTCATTTGTTCGATTCCAATCGAATTAGACTAGCTATTAACCAAAAATGAACAAACTCGAAGTTATAAGAAATCAAAAACAACTTTTCATTGGATCAATTCCAATCGAATTGGACTAGAAATTTGCCAAAAATGAACAAACTCGAAGTTAACATGTAATGAAAAGCCTCTTTTCGTTGGCCTGATTCCAATCGAATTTGACTCGCCAAAAATGAACAAACCCGAAGTTATCATGAAATCAAAAATAAATTTTCATTGGCTCGATTCCAATCGAATTAGACTAGCAATTTTCCAAAAAGGAACAAACCTGAAGTTATCAGGAAATCAAAAACAACTTTTCACTGGCTCGATTCCAATCGAATTATACTAGCCATTTGCCAGAAACGAACAAACCCGAAGTTATCATGAAATCAAAAACCACTTTTCACTGGCTCGATTCCAATCGAAGTAGACTAGCAATTCGCCAAAAATGAACAAACCAAAAGTTATCAAGCAATCAAAATCAACTTTCCATTAGCTCGATTCGAATTGAATTAGACTAGTAATTCGCCAAAAGCGAACAAACCCGAAGTTATCATGAAATCAAAATCCACTTTTCATGGGCTCAATTCCAATCCAATTAGAATAACAATTTCCCAGAAGGGAACAAACCCGAAGTCATCACGAAATCAAAAATCACTTTTCATTGGCTCGATTCCATCGTAATTCGCCACAAACGAACAAACCAGAAGTTAACAAGTAATCAAAATCAACTTTTCATTGGCTCGATTCTAATCAAATTAGATTACCAATTCTCCAAAAATGAGCAAACCCGAAGTTGCAATGAAATGAAAAGCCACTTTTTCTTGGCTCGATTCCATTCAAATTAGACTAGAAATTCGCCAAAAAGGAATAAATTCAAAGTTATCATGAAATCAGAAACCACTTTTCACTGGCTCGATTCCAATAGAATTAGACTAGCAATTCGCGAAAAAATGAACAAACCCGAAATTATCATGAAATCAAAAATCACTTTTCATTGGCTCGATTCCAATCGAATTAGACTAGCAATTCGCGAAAAAATGAACAAACCCGAAATTATCATGAAATCAAAAATCACTTTTCATTGGCTCGATTCCAATCGAATTAGACTAGCAATTCGCTAAAAAAACAAACTCAAAGTATCATGAAATCAAAACCTACTTTTCATTGCCTCGATTCCAATTTCATTAGACTAGCAATTCGCCAAAAATGATCAAACCCGAAGTTGCGATGAAATCAAAAGCCACTTTTCGTTGGCTCGATTCCATTCGAATTAGACTAGAAATTCGTAAAAAAGGAACATATTCGAAGTTATTAGGAAATCAAAACCCACTTTTCACTTCCTCGATTCCAATCGAATTAGATTACCAATTCGCCAAAAACAAACAAACCCGAAGTTATCATTAAATCAAAACCCATTTTTCATTGGCTCGATTCCAATTGAATTAGACTAGCAATTTGCCAAAAACTAACAAACCCGAAGTATCATAAAATCAAAAGCCACTTTTCATTGGCTCGATTCCAATTGAATTAGACTAGCAATTCGTAAAAAACGAACAAACCTGTAGTTTTCATGAAATCAAAGCCCACTTTTCATTTACTCGATTCCAATTGAATTGGACTAGCAATTCGCCAAGAATGAACACACCCAAAGTTATCATGAAATCAAAAGCCACTTTCCATTGGCTCGATTCCAAACGAATTAGACTAGCAATTTGCCAAAAATGAACAAACCCGAAGTTATAATGAAATCAAAAGCCACTTTTCATTGGCTCGATTCCAATCAAAGTAGACTAGCAATATGCCAAAAACAAACAAACCCGAAGTTATCACAAAATCAAAAACCACTTTTCGTTTGCTCGATTCTAATCAAATTAGACTGGCAATTTGCCAAAAACAACCAAACCCGAAGTTATCATGAAATCAAAAGCCACTTTTTATTTGCTTGATTTCAATCGAATTAGACTAGCAATTCGCCAGAAACGACCTAACCCGAAGTTATCATGAAATCAAAAACATCTTTTCATTAGCTCGATTACAATCAAATTAGACTAGCAATTCGCTAAAAACGAACAAACCCGAAGTTATCATGTAATCAAAAACAACTTTTCATTGGATCAATTCCAATTGAATTGGACTAGGAATTGGCCAAAAACGAAAAAACCTAAAGTGATCATGTAATCAAAAGTAACTTTTCATTGGCTAAATTCCAATCGAATAAGACAATTTATTCGCCAAAAATGAACATTCCAATCGAATTAGACTAGCAATTGGCCAAAAACAAACAAACCCAAAGTTATCATGAAATCAAAACTGGCTCGATTCCAATCGAACTAGACTAGAAATTCACCAAAAGTGAACAAATTCGAAGTTATCATGAAATCAAAAACCACTTTTCATTGGCTCGATTCCAATCGAAGTAGACTAGCAATTCGCCAAAAACAAACAAACCTGAAGTTATCATGAAATCAAAAACCACTTTTCATTGGCTCGATTCCAATCGAAGTAGACTAGCAATTCGCCAAAAACAAACAAACCTGAAGTTATCATGAAATCAAAAATTCATTTGCTCGATTCTAATCAAATTAGACTAGCAATTCGCCAAAAACAAACAAACCCGAAGTTATCTAGAAATCGAAAGCCACTTTTCATTTGCTCAATTTCAATCGAATTAGACTAGCAATTCGCCATAAACGACCTAACCCGAAGTTATCATGAAATCAAAAACCACTTTTCATTGGCTCAATTACAATCAAATTAGACTAACAATTTGTCAAAAACAAATAAATCCGAAGTTATCATGAAATTAAAAACAACTTTTCATTGGATCAATTCCAATCGAATTGGACTAGGAATTCGCCAAAAACGAAAAAACTTGAAGTGATCATGTAATCAAAAGTTACTTTTGATTGGCTCGATTCCAATCAAATTAGACTAGCAATTCGACAAAAACGAACAAATCCGAAGTTATCATGAAATCAAAATTGGCTAGATTCCAATCGAATTAGACTTGAAATTCACCAAAAATGAACAAATCTGAAGTTATCATGAAATCAAAAACTACTATTCATTGGACTAATTCCAATCGAATTAGGCTAGGAATTCGCCAAAAATGAAAAAAACCTGAAGTGATCATATAATCAAAAGTCACTTTTCATTGGCTCGATTCCAATCGAATTAGACTAGCAATTCGCCAAAAACGAAAATTCGAATTGAATTAGACTAGCGATTCCCCGAAAACGAACAGACCGGAAGTTATGATGAAATCAAAATTGGCTAAATTCCAATCGAATTAGACTAGAAATTCACCAAAAACGAACAAATTCGAAGTTATGATGAAATCAAAAATCACTTTTCATTGGATCGATTCCAATCAAAGTAGACTAGCAATTCGCCAAAGACAAACAAACCCAAAGTTATCATGAAATCAAACACCACTTTTCATTTGCTCGTTTTCAATCGAATTAGACTAGCAATTCGCCATAAACGACCTAACCCCAAGTTATCAAGAAATCAAAAACCACTTTTCATTGGCTCGATTACAATCAAATTAGACTAGCAATTCGCTAAAAATGAACAAACCCGAAGTTATCATGAAATCAAAAACAACTTTTCATTGGATCAATTCCAATCGAATTGGACTAGGAATTCGCTAGAAACGCAAAAACCTAAAGTGATAATGTAATCAATAGTAACTTTTCATTGGCTCGATTCCAATCGAATAAGACAAGCAATTTGCCAAAAATGAACATTCCAATCGAATTAAACTAGCAATTCACCAAAAACACACAAACCCGAAGTTATAATGAAATCAAAATTGGCTCGATTCCAATCGAATTAGACTAGAAATTCACCAAAAGTGAACAAATTCGAAGTTATCATGAAATCAAAAACCATTTTTCATTGGCCCGATTCCAATCGAAGTAGACTAGCAATTCGCCGAAAACAAACAAACCCGAAGTTATCGTGAAATCAAAATCCACTTTTCATTTTCCCGATTCTAATCGAATTAGACTAGCAATTCGCCAAAAATAAACAAACCCGAAGTTATCTAGAAATCAAAAGCCACTTTTCATTTGCTCGATTTCAATCGAATTAGACTAGCAATTTGCCATAAACGACCTAACCCGAGGTTATCATGAAATCAAAAACCACTTTTCATTGGCTCGATTCCAATCGAAGTAGACTAGCAATTCGCCAAAAACAAACAAACCCGAAGTTATTGTGAAATCAAAAACCACTTTTCATTTTCTCGATTCCAATCGAATTAGACTAGCAATTCGCCAAAAACAAACAAATCCGAAGTTATCATGAAATCAAAAGCCACTTTTCATTTGCTCGATTTCAATCGAATTAGAGTAGCAATTCACCATAAACGACCTAACCCGAAGTTATCATGAAATAGAAAATCCCTTTTCATTGGCTCGATTACAATCAAATTAGACTAGCAATTCACCAAAAATGAACAAATCCGAAGTTATGATGAAGTCAAAAACAACTTTTCATTGGATCAATTCCAATCGAATTGGACTAGGAATTCGCCAAAAATGAAAACACCTGAAGTGATCACATAATCAAAAGTCATCATTGGCTCGATTCCAATCGAATTAGACTAGCAATTCACCAAAAACAAAAATTCAAATTGAATTAGACTAGCGATTCGCCAAAAACAAACAAAGCCGAAGATATCATGAACTCAAAATTGGCTCAATTCCAATCGAATTAGACTAGAAATTCACCAAAAATGAACAAAATCGACGTTATGATGAAATCAAATATCACTTTTCATTGGCTCGATTCCAATCGAATTAGACTAGCAATTCGCCAAAAAAGAAAATTCGAATTGAATTAGACTAGCGATTCGCCAAAAACAAATAAACCGAAGTTATCATGAAATCAAAATTGGCTCAATTCCAATCGAATTAGACTAGAAATTCACCAAAAATGAACAAATTCGAAGTTCTGATGAAATCAAATATCACTTTTCATTGGCTCGATTCGATTCCAATCGAATTAGACTAGTAATTCGCCAAAAACAAACAAAGCCGAAGTTATCTTGAAATCCTAGAAATTCACCAAAAATGAACAAATTCGAAGTTCTGATGAAATCAAATATCACTTTTCATTGGCTCGATTCGATTCCAATCGAATTAGACTAGTAATTCGCCAAAAACAAACAAAGCCGAAGTTATCTTGAAATCCTAGAAATTCACCAAAAATGAACAAATTCGAAGTTCTGATGAAATCAAATATCACTTTTCATTGGCTCGATTCGATTCCAATCGAATTAGACTAGTAATTCGCCAAAAACAAACAAAGCCGAAGTTATCTTGAAATCCTAGAAATTCACCAAAAATGAACAAATTCGAAGTTCTGATGAAATCAAATATCACTTTTCATTGGCTCGATTCGATTCCAATCGAATTAGACTAGTAATTCGCCAAAAACAAACAAAGCCGAAGTTATCTTGAAATCCTAGAAATTCACCAAAAATGAACAAATTCGAAGTTCTGATGAAATCAAATATCACTTTTCATTGGCTCGATTCGATTCCAATCGAATTAGACTAGTAATTCGCCAAAAACAAACAAAGCCGAAGTTATCTTGAAATCCTAGAAATTCACCAAAAATGAACAAATTCGAAGTTCTGATGAAATCAAATATCACTTTTCATTGGCTCGATTCGATTCCAATCGAATTAGACTAGTAATTCGCCAAAAACAAACAAAGCCGAAGTTATCTTGAAATCCTAGAAATTCACCAAAAATGAACAAATTCGAAGTTCTGATGAAATCAAATATCACTTTTCATTGGCTCGATTCGATTCCAATCGAATTAGACTAGTAATTCGCCAAAAACAAACAAAGCCGAAGTTATCTTGAAATCCTAGAAATTCACCAAAAATGAACAAATTCGAAGTTCTGATGAAATCAAATATCACTTTTCATTGGCTCGATTCGATTCCAATCGAATTAGACTAGTAATTCGCCAAAAACAAACAAAGCCGAAGTTATCTTGAAATCCTAGAAATTCACCAAAAATGAACAAATTCGAAGTTCTGATGAAATCAAATATCACTTTTCATTGGCTCGATTCGATTCCAATCGAATTAGACTAGTAATTCGCCAAAAACAAACAAAGCCGAAGTTATCTTGAAATCCTAGAAATTCACCAAAAATGAACAAATTCGAAGTTCTGATGAAATCAAATATCACTTTTCATTGGCTCGATTCGATTCCAATCGAATTAGACTAGTAATTCGCCAAAAACAAACAAAGCCGAAGTTATCTTGAAATCCTAGAAATTCACCAAAAATGAACAAATTCGAAGTTCTGATGAAATCAAATATCACTTTTCATTGGCTCGATTCGATTCCAATCGAATTAGACTAGCGATTCTGGCTCGATTCCAATCGAATTAGACTAGAAATTTACCAAAAAAGAACAAATTCGAATTTATGAGGAAATCAAAAATCACTTTTCATTGGCTCGATTCCAATCGGAGTATACTAGCAATTCGCCAAAAACAAACAAAGCCGAAGTTATCTTGAAATCAAAAACCATTTTTCATTTGCTCGATTCTAATCAAATTAGACTAGCAATTCGCCAAAATTAAACTAACCCGAAGTTATCATGAAATCAAAAGCCACTTTTCATTTGCTCCATTTCAATCGAATTAGACTAGCAATTCGGCATAAATGACCTAACCCGAAGTTCTCATGAAATCAAAAATCACTTTTCATTGGCTCGATTACAGTCAAATTAGACTAGCAATCCACAAAAAATGAACAAACCCGAAGTTATCATGAAATCAAAAACAACTTTTTAGTGGATCAATTCCAATCGAATTGGACTAGGAATTCGCCAGAAATGAAAAAACCTGAAGTGATCATGTAATCAAAAGTTACTTTTGATTAGCTCGATTCCAATCGAATTAGACTAGCAATTCGCCAAAAACGAACAAACTCGAAGTTATCATGAAATCAAAATCTGCTAGATTCCAATCGAATTAGACTAGAAATTTGCCAAAAATGAACAAATTCGTAGTTATCATGAAATCAAAAATCACTTTTCATTGGCTCGATTCCAATCGAAGTAGACTAGCAATTCACCAAAAACAAACAAACCCAAAGTTATCATGAAATCAAAAACCACTTTTCATTTACTCGAATCTAATCAAATTAGACTAGCAATTTGCTAAAAACAAACAAACACGAAGTTATCATGAAATCAAAAGCCACTTTTCATTTGCTCGATTTCAATCGAATTAGACTAGCAATTCACCATAAACGACTTAACCCGAAGTTCTCTTGAAATCAAAAACCACTTTTCATTGCCTCGATTCCAATTGAATTAGACTAGCAATTCGACAAAAATGACCAAACCTGAAGTTGCGATGAAATCAAAAGCCACTTTTCGTTGGCTAGATTCCATTCGAATTAGACTAGAAATTCGTAAAAAAGGAACATATTCGAAGTTATTATGAAATCAAAACCCACTTTTCACTGCCTCGATTCCAATCGAATTAGACTACCAATTCGCCAAAAACAAACAAACCCGAAGTTATCATGAAATCAAAAACAACTTTTCATTGGATCAATTCCAATCGAATTGGACTAAGAATTCACCAAAAACGAACAAACTCGAAGTTAACATGTAATCCAAAGCCTCTTTTCATTGACCTGATTCTAATCGAATTAGACTCGCCAAAAACGAACAAACCCGAAGTTATCTTGAAATCAAAAATAACTTTTCGTTGGCTCAATTCCAATCGAATTAGACTAGCAATTTGACAAAAAGGAACAAACTCGAAGTTATCAGGAAATCAAAAACAACTTTTCATTGGCTCGATTCCAATCGAATTAGACTAGCCATTCGCCAGAAACGAACAAACCCGAAGTTATCATGAAATCAAAAACCACTTTTTACTGGCTCGATTCCAATCGAATTAGACTAGCAATTTGCCAAAAATGAACAAACCCGAAGTTATCAAGTAATCAAAATCAACTTTTCATTGGCTCGATTCCAATCGAATTAGACTAGTAATTCGCCAAAACCGAACAAACCCGAAGTTTTCATGAAATCAAAATCCACTTTTCATGGGCTTGATATCAATCGAATTAGACTAGCAGTTTCCCAGAAGGGAACAAATCCCAAGTCATCACGAAATCAAAAACCACTTTTCATTGGCTCGATTCCATCGCAATTCGCCATAAATGAACAAACCAGAAGTTAACAAGTAATCAAAATCAACTTTTCATTGGCTCGATTCCAATCGAATTAGATTAGCAATTCTCCAAAAATGAAAAAAACCCGAAGTTATCATGAAATCAAAACCCGTTTTTTATTGGCTCGATTCCAAGTGAATTAGACTAGCAGTTCGCCAAAAATGAGCAAATGCGAAGTTGCGATGAAATCAAAAGCCACTTTTCCTTGGCTCAATTCCCTTCGAATTAGACTAGAAATTCAACAAAAATGAACAAATTAAAAGTTATCAAGAAATCAAAAACCACTTTTCACTGGCTCGATTCCAATCGAATTAGACTAGCAATTCGCAAAAAATGAACAAACCCAAAGCTATCATAAAATCAAAAACCACTTTTCATTGGCTCGATTCCAAATGAATTAGACTAGCAATTCGCTAAAAACAAACAAACCCGAAGTATCATTAAATCAAAAGCCACTTTTCATTGGCTCGATTCCAATTGAATTAGATTAGCAACTCACAAAAAATGAACAAACCTGAAGTTATCATAAAATCAAAGCCCACTTTTCATTGACTCGATTCCAATCGATTTAGACTAGGAATTCGCCAAAAATGAACAAACCCGAAGTTATCATGAAATCAAAAGCCACTTTTCATTGGCTCAATTCTAATCGAATTAGACTAGCAATTTGCCCAAAATGAACAAACCCGAAGTTATAATGAAATAAAAAGCCACTTTTCATTGGCTCGATTCCAATCGAATTAGACCAACAATTCGACGAAAACGAACAACCCAGAAGTTTTCATGAAATCAAAAACTACTTTTCATTGGCTCGATTACAATCGAATTAAACTAGCATTTCGCCAAAAATGAACAAACCCGAAGTTATCAAGAAATCAAAAACCACTTTTCATAGGCTCGATCCAAACGAATTAGACTAGCAAGTCGTCGAAAATGAACAAACCCGAAGTTATCATGGAATCAAAAACCACTTTTCATTGGCTCAATTCCAATCGAATTAGACTTGCAATTCGCAAAAAATGAAAAAACCCGGAGTTATCATGAAATCAAAAACCATTTTTCATTGGCTCGATTCAAATCGAATTAGACTAGCCATTCACCAAAAACGAACAAACCCGAAGTTATCATGAAATCAAAAACCACTTTTCATTGGCTCGATTCCAATCGAATTAGACTAGCAATTCGCCAAAAATGAACAAGCCCAAAGTTATCAAGTAATTAAAATACACTTTTCATTGGCTCGATTCGAATCGAATTAGGCTAGTAATTCGCCAAAAGCGAACAAACTCGAAGTTATCATGCAATCAAAATCCACTTTTCATGGGCTCGATTCTAATCGAATTAGACTAGCAATTTTTCGAAAAGGAACAAACCCGAAGTTATCATGAAATCAAAAACCACTTTTCATTGGCTCGATTCCATTGCAATTTGCCATAAACGAACAAACCAAAAGTTATCAAGAAATCAAAATCAACTTTTAATTGGCTCGATTCCAATCGAATTAGACTAGCAATTCGCCAAAAACGAAAAAACCTGAAGTTATCATGGAATCGAAACCCACTTTTCGTTGGTTCGATTCCAATTGAATAGACTAGCAATTCGCCAAAAATGAGCAAACCCGAAGTTGCGATGAAATCAAAAGCCACTTTTCCTGGGCTTGATTCCAATAGAATTAGACTAGAAATTCACTAAAAAAGAATAAATTCGACGTTATCATAAAGTCAAAAACCACTTTTCATTGGCTCGATTCCAATCGAAGTAGACTAGCAATTCGTTAAAAACAAACAAACCCAAAGTTATCATGAAATAAAAAACAACTTTTCATTTGCTTCATTCTAATCAAATTAGACTAGCAAGTCGCTAAAAACAAACAAACCCGAAGTTATCATGAAATCAAAGGCCACTTTTCATTTGCTCGATTTCAATCGAATTAGACTAGCAATTCGCCATAAACAACCAACCCGAAGTTGTCATGAAATCAAAAACCACATTTCATTGCCTCGATTCCAGTCGAATAAGACTAGCAATTTGCCAAAAAGGAACAAACCCTAAGTTATTGTGAAATAAAACATGACTTTTCATTGGCTCGATTCCAATCGAATTAGATTAGTAATTCGCCAAAAACAAACGAGCCCGAAGTTATCATGAAATAAAAAACCACTTTTCATTTGTTCGATTCTAATCAAATTAGACTAGCAATTCGCTAAAAACAAACAAACCCGAAGTTATCATGAAATCAGAAGCCACTTTTCATTTGCTCGATTTCAAGCGAATTAGACTAGCAATTCGCCATAAACGACCTAACCCAAACTTATCATGAAATCAAGAACCACTTTTCATTGCCTCGATTCCAATCGAATTAGACTAGCAATTTGCCAAAAAGGAACAGACTCGAAGTTATATGAAATCAAAAACAACTTTTCATTGGCTCGATTCCAATCGAATTAGACTAGCAATTCGCCAAAAACGAACAAACCCGAAGTTATCAAGTAATCAAAATCAACTTTTTATTGGCTCGATTCCCATTGAATTAGACTAGTAATTTGCTAAAAGCGAACAAACCCGAAGTTATCAAGAAATCAAAGTCCACTTTTCATGGGCTTGATGTCAATCGAATTAGACTAGCAATTTCCCAGAAGGGAACAAAACCCAATTCATCACGAAATCAAAAACCACTTTTCATTGGCTCGATTCCATCGCAATTCGCCATAAATGAACAAACCAGAAGTTAACATGTAATTAAAATCAACTTTTCATTGGCTCGATTCCAATCGAATTGGATTAGCAATTCTCCAAAAATGAACAAACCCGAAGTTATCATGAAATCAAAACCCGCTTTTTATTGGCTCTATTCCAAGTGAATTAGACTAGCAGTTCGCCAAAAATGAGCAAACCCGAAGTTGCGATGAAATCAAAAGCCACTTTTCATTGGCTCGATTATAATCGAATTAGACTAGAAATTCACCAAAAGTGAACAAATTCGAAGTTATCATGAAATCAAAAACCACTTTTCATTGGCTCGATTCCAATCGAATTAGACTAGTAATTTGCCTAAAACAAACAAACCCGAAGTATCATTAAATCAAAAGCCACTTTTCATTGGCTCGATTCCAATTGAATTAGATTTACAATTCACAAAAAATGAACAAACCTGAAGTTATCATGAAATCAAACCCCACTTTTCATTGACTCGATTCTGATCGATTTAGACTAGGAATTCGCCAAAAATGAACGAACCCAAAGTTATCATGAAATCAAAAGCCACTTTTCATTAGCTCGATTCTAATCGAATTAGACTAGCAATTTGCCAAAAATGAAAAAACTCGAAGTTATAATGAAATAAAAAGCCACTTTTTATTGTCTCGATTCCAATCGAATTAGACTAACAATTTGTCGAAAACGAACAAACCGGAAGTTTTCATGAAATCAAAAACCACTTTTCATTGGCTCGATTACAATCGAATTAAACTAGCATTTCGCCAAAAATGAACAAACCCGAAGTTATCAAGAAATCAAAAACCACTTTTCATTGGCTCGATCCAAACGAATTAGACTAACAAGTCGTCGAAAATGAACAAACCCGAAGTTATCATGAAATCAAAAACCACTTTTCATTGGCTCAATTCCAACCGAATTAGACTTGCAATTTGCCAAAAATGAAAAAACCCGGAGTTATCATGAAATCAAAAACCATTTTTCCTTGGCTCGATTCAAATCGAATTAGACTAGCCATTTGCCTAAAACAAACAAACCCGAAGTTATCATGAAATCAAAAATGACTTTTCATTGGCTCTATTCCAATCGAATTAGGCTAGCAATTCACCAAAAATGAACAAACCCGAAGTAAACAAATAATTAAAATCCACTTTTCATTGGCTCGATTCGAATCGAATTAGACTAGTAATTCGCCAAAAGCGAGCAAACTCGAAGTTATCAAGAAATCAAAATCCACTTTTCATGGGCTCGATTCCAATCGAATTAGACTAGCAATTTTCCGAAAAGGAACAAACCCGAAGTTATCATGAAATCAAAAACCACTTTTCATTGGCTCGATTCCATTGCAATTTGCCATAAACGAACAAACCCGAAGTTATCAAGTAATCAAAACCAACTTTTAATTGGTTCGATTCCAAACGAATTAGACTAGCAATTCGCCAAAAACGAAAAAACCTAAAGTTATCATGGAATCGAAACTTACTTTTCATTGGTTCGATTCCAATTGAATAGACTAGCAATTCGCCAAAAATGAGCAAACTCGAAGTTGCGATGAAATCAAAAGCCACTTTTCCTTGGCTTGATTCCAATAGAATTAGACTAGAAATTAGCCAAAAAAATAATAATTTCGACGTTATCATGAAATCAAAAACTACTTTTCATTGGCTAGATTCCAATCAAAGTAGACTAGCAATTCGTTAAAACAAACAAACCCGAAGTTATCATGAAATAAGAAACCACTTTTCATTTGCTTGATTTTAATCAAATTAGACTAGCAAGTCGCTAAAAACAAAAAAACCCGAAGTTATCATGAAATCAAAAGCCACTTTTCATTTGCTCGATTTCAATCGAATTAGACTGGCAATTCGCCATAAACGACCTAACCCAAACTTATCATGAAATCAAGAACCACTTTTCATTGCCTCGATTCCAATCGAATTAGACTAGCAATTTGCCAAAAAGGAACAAACCCGAAGTTATCGTGAAATGAAAAATGACTTTTCATTGGCTCGATTCCAATTGAATTAGATAGTTAATTCGCCAAAAACAAACGAATCCGAAGTTATCATGAAATAAAAAACCACTTTTCATTTGCTCAATTCTAATCAAATTAGACTAGCAATTCGCTAAAAACAAACAAACCCGAAGTTATCATGAAATCAAAAGCCACTTTTCGTTCACTCAATTTCAAGCGAATTAGACTAGCAATTCGCCATAAACGACCTAACCCAAACTTATCATGAAATCAAGAACCACTTTTAATTGCCTCGATTCCAATCGAATTAGACTAGCAATTTGCCAAAAATGAAAAAACCCAAAGTTATCATGAAATCAAAAACCACTTTTCATTGGCTCGATTCCAATCGAATTAGACTAGCAATTCGCCAAAAGCGATCAAACCCGAAGTTATCAAGTAATCAAAATTTACTTTTCATTGGCTTGATTCCAATCAAATAAGACTCCCAATTCACCAAAAACGTACAAAGCCGAAGTTATCATGAAACCAAATCCACTTTTCATGGGCTCGATTCCAATCGAATTAGACTAGCAATTTGCCAAAAAGGACTAAACTCGAAGTTATTATGAAATCAAAAACCACTTTTCATTGGCTCGATTCTAATCGAATTAGACTCGCAATTCGCCAAAAACGAACAAACCCGAAGTGGTCAAGTAATCAAAATCCACTTTTCATTGGCTCGATTCCAATCGATTTAGACTAGCAATTCACCAAAAATGAACAAACCCGAAGTTATCATGAAATCGAAACCCACTTTTCATTAGCTCGATTCCAATTGAATTAGACTCGCAATTTGCCAAAAATGAACAAACCCGAAGTTGTGATGAAATCAAAAGCCACTTTTCGTTGGCTCGATTCCATTCGAATTAGACTAGAAATTCGTAAAAAATGAACAAATTCGAAGTTATCTTGAAATCAAAACCCATTTTTCACTGGCTCGATTCCAATCGAATTAGACTAGCAATTCGCCAAAAACGAACAAACCCAAAGTTACCATGAAATCAAAACCCACTTTTCATTGGCTCGATTCCAATCGAATTAGACTAGCAATTCACCAAAAAATGAACAAACCCGAAGTATCATGAAATCAATAGCCACTTTTCATTGGCTCGATTCCAATCGAATTAGACTACAAATTCGCCAAAAACGAACAAATTCGAAGTTGTAATGAAATCGAAAACAACTTTTCATTTGCTCGATTCCAATCGAATTAGACTAGCAATTCGCCAAAAATAAACAAACCCGAAGTTATCACGAAATCAAAAGCCAATTTTCATTTGCTCGATTCCAATCAAATTAGACTAGCGATTCGCCAAAAAAAACAAACCCGAAGTTATCATGAAATCAAAAGCCGCTTTTCATTTGCTCGATTCCAATCAAATTAAATTTACAACTCCCCAAAGACAAACAAACTCGAAGTCATCATGCAATCAAAAGCCACTTTTAATTGGCTAGATTGCAGTCAAATTAGACTCGCAATTCGCCAAAAATGGACAAACCCAAAGTTACCATGAAATCAAAAACCCCTTTTTATTGGCCCAATTCCAATCGAATTAGACTCACAACTTGCCAAAAACGAACAAACCCGAAGTTATCATGAAATCAAAAGCCACTTTTCATTGGCTCGATTCCATTCGAATTAGGCTAGCAATTCGCCAATAACGAAAAAATCCAAAGTTATCATGAAATCAAGTGCTACTTTTCATTAGCTCGAGTAAAATCGAATTAGACTAGGAATTCGCCAAAAATGAACAAAACCCAAAGTTATCGTGAAATCAAAAGGCACTTTTCATTGGCTCGATTCCAATCAAATTAGACTAGCAATTCGCCGTAAACGAACAATCTCGAAGTTTTCATGGAATCAAAAACTGCTTTTCATTGGTTTGATTCCAATCGAATTAGACTAGCAATTCATCAAAAACGAACAAACCTGAAGTTATCATGAAATCAAAAGCCACTTTTCATTGGCTCGATTCCAATCGAATTAGATTAGCAATTCGACAAAAAATGAACAAATCTGAAGTAGTCATGAAATAAAATACCACTTTTAATTGGCTCAATTCCATTTGAATTAGACTAGCAATTCGCCAATAACGAAAAAA
This sequence comes from Olea europaea var. sylvestris, assembly GCF_002742605.1. NCBI lineage: Eukaryota > Viridiplantae > Streptophyta > Magnoliopsida > Lamiales > Oleaceae > Olea > Olea europaea. The sequence continues at coordinate 429,955 of NW_019245723.1, forward strand.
CCACGAGTTATCATGATATCAAATACCACTTTTCATTGGCTTCATTCAAATCGAATTAGACTAGGAATTCGCCAAAAATGAACAAAACCTGAAGTTGTCGTGAAAGCAAAGGCCACTTTTCATTGGCATGATTCCAATCGAATTAGACTAGCAATTCGCCATAAACGAACTAACCCAAAGTTACCATGAAATCAAAAATCACTTTTCATTAGCTCGATTCTAATCGAATTAGACTAGCAATTTGCCAAAAATGAACACACCCGAGGTTATCATGAAATTAAAAATAGCTTTTCAATGGCTCGATTCCAATCGAATTAGACTGGGAATTCGCAAAAAATGAAAAAAACCCGAAGTGATGATGTAATCAAAAGCCACTTTTCAATGTCTCGGTTCCAATCAAATTAGACTAGCAATTCGTCAAAAATGAACAAACCCGAAGTAATCATGAAATCAAAATTGGCTCGATTCCAATCGAATTATACTGGAAATTCGCTAAAATGAGCAAATTCGAAGTTATCATGAAATCAAAACCACTTTTCATTGGCTCGATTCCAATCAAATTAGACTAGCATTTAGCCAAAAACAAACAAACCCGAAGTTATCATGAAATCAAAAAACACTTTTCATTTGCTCGATTCCAATCAAATTAGACTAGCAATTCCCCAATAATGAACAAACCCGAAGTTATCTTGAAATCAAAAGCCACTTTTCATTGGCTTGATTCCAATCGAATTAGACTAGTAATTCACCAAAAAGGAACAAACCCAAAGGTAACATGTAATCAAAATCCTCTTTTCATTGGCTCGAATCCAATCGACTTAGACTCGCAACTCGCCTAAAATGAACAAACCCGAAGTTATCATGAAATCAAAAACCACTTTTCATTTGCTGGATTCCAATCGAATTAGACTTGCAAATTGCCAAAAAGGAACAAACCCGAAGTTATCAAGAAATCAAAAACCACTTTTTATTAGCTCGATTCCAATCGAATTAGACTAGCAATTTGCCAAAAATGAACAAAGTTGAAGTTATCAGGAAATCAAAAGCCACTTTTCATTGGCTCGATTCCAAACGAATTAGATTCGCAACAAGCCAAAAATAAACAAACCGGAAGTTATCATGAAATCAAAAACCACTTTTCATTCGCTTGATTCCAATCTTATTAGACTACCAATTTGCCAAAAAGGGTCAAACCCAAAGTTATCATGAAATCAAAAACTAATTTTCATTGGCTCTATTCCAATCGAATTAGACTAACAATTCGCGAAAAATGAACAAACCCGTAGTTATCAAGTAATCAAAATCCACATTTCATTGGATCGATTCCAATCAAATTAGACTAGCTATTAACCAAAAATGAACAAACCCAAAGTTATAATGAAATAAAAAACCACTTTTCATTGGCTCGATTCCAACTGAATTAGACAAGCAGTTCGCCAAAAAAGAACAAACCAGAAGTAGCGATGAAATCAAAAGCCTCTTTTCATTGGCTCGATTCCATTCGAATTAGACTAGAAAATCGCCAAAAATGAACAAATTCGAAGTTATTATGAAATCAAAAACCACTTTTCACTAGCTTGATTCCAATCGAATTAGACTAGCAATTCGCCAAAAATGAAAAAATCCGAAGTTACCATGAAATCAAAATTCACTTTTCAAGGGCTCAATTCCAATCGAATTGGACTTGTAATTTGCCAAAAAGGAACAATCCTGAATTTATAATGAAATCAAAAACCACTTTTCATTGGCTCGATTCCAATTGAATTAGACTCGCAATTCGCCAAAAAATGAACAAACCTGAAGTTATCAAGTTATCAAAATCCACTTTTCATTGGCTCGATTCCAATCGAATTAGACTAGCAATTCGTCATAAACGAACTAACCCGAAGTTATCATGAAATCAAAAACCACTTTTCATTGGCTCGATTCCAATCGAATTAGACTAGTAATTCGTCAAGAACAAACAAACCCGAAGCTATCATGAAGTCCAAAATTACTTTTAATTTGCTCGATTCCAATCAAATTAGACTAGCAATTCGCTAAAAACAAACAAACCCGAAGTTATCATGAAATCAAAAGCCAATTTTCATTTGCTCAATTCCAATCGAATTAGACTAGCAACTCACCAAAAATGAACAAACCCGTAGTTATCATGTAATCAAAAACCACTTTTAATTGGCTCGATTCCAATCGAATTAGACTCTCAATTTGCCAAAAAGGAACAAAGCATAAGTTATCATGAAATAAAAAACCACTTTTCATTGGATCGATTCCAATCGAATTAGACTAGCAATTTGCCAAAAACGAACAAACCCGAAGTTATGAAATAATCAAAATCCACTTTTCAATGGCTCGATTCCAATTGAATTAGACTAGCTATTAACCAAAAATGAACAAGCCCAAATTTATCATGACATCAAAAGCCTCTTTTCTTTGGCTCGAATCCAATCGAATTAGACTAGCTATTAACCAAAAACGAACAAACTCGAAGTATCATGAAATCAAAAGCCACTTTTCATTGGCTCGATTCCAATCGAGATAGACTAGCAATTCGCCAAAAATGAACAAACCCGAAGTTATCATGAAAGCAAAAGCCACTTTTCATTGGTTCGATTCTAATTGAATTAGACTCGCAATTTGCCAAAAACGAACAAACCCAAAGTTATAATGAAATCAAAAGCCACTTTTCATTGGCTCGATTCCAATCGAATTAGACTAGTAATTCGTCGAAAATGAACAAATTGGAAGTTTTCATGAAATCAAAATTGGCTCGATTCCAATCCAATTAGACTAGAAATTCGCCCAAAACAAACAAATTCGAAGTTATCATGAAATCGAAAACCACTTTTCATTTGCTTGATTCCAATCGAATTAGACTAGCAATTCGCCAAAAACAAACAAACTCGAAGTTATCATGAAATCAAAAGGCACTTTTCATTTGCTCGATTCCAATCGAATTAGACTAGCAACTCGTGAAAAACGAACAAACTCGAAGTTATCATGTAATCAAAAGACACTTTTAATTGGCTCGATTCCAATCGAATTACACTCACAATTCGCCAAAAACGAACAAACCCGAAGTCAGCAAGAAATCAAAAACCTCTTTTCATTGGCTCGATTCCTATTGAATTAGACCCACAACTTGCCAAAAATGAGCAAACCCGAAGTTATCATGAAATCAAAAACCACTTTTCATTTGCTCGATTCCAATGAATTAGACTAGCAATTTTCCAGAAAGGAACAAACCCAAAGTTATCATGAAATCAAAAACCAGTTTTCATTGGCTCAATTCCAATCAAATTAGACTAGCAATTCGCCAAAAATGAACAAACTCGAAGTTATCAAGTAATAAAAATCCACTTTTCATTGGCTCGATTCGAATCGAATTAGACTAGCTATTAACCAAAAATGAACAAACCCGAAGTTATCACGAAATCAAAAGCCACTTTTCATTGGTCGATTCCAATCAGTTATACTAGCAATCTGCCAAAAATGAACAAACCCGAAGTTAACATGTAATCAAAAGCCTCTTTTCATTGGCTCGATTCCAATCGAATTACATTTGCCAAAAACGAACAAACCCGAAGTTCTTTTCATTGGCTCGATTCCAATCGAATTAGACTAAAAATTTGCCAAAAAGGAACAAACCCAAAGTTATCATGAAATCAAAAATAACTTTTCATTGGCTCGATTTCAATCGAATTCGACTAGCCATTCGCCAAAAACGAACAAACCTAAAGTTATCAAGTAATCAAAATCCACTTTTCTTTGGCTCAATTCCAATCAAATTAGACTAGCAATTCGCCAAAAGCGAATAAACACGAAGTTAACATGTAATTAAAAGCCTATTTTCATTGGCTCGACTCCAACCGAATAAGACTCGCATTTCGCCAAAAACGTACAAAGCCGAAGTTATCATGAAATCAAATTTGCTTTTCATGGGCTTGATTCCAATCGAATTAGACTAGCAATTTGCCGAAAAGGACTAAACCCGAAGTTATCATGAAATCAAAAACAACTTTTCATTGGTTCAATTCCAATCGATTTAGACTCGCAATTTGCCAGAAAAGAACAAACTCGAAGTTATCAAGTAATCAAAATCCACTTTTCATTGGTTCAATTCCAATCGAATTAGATTTGCAATTCGCCAAAAAATGAACAAACCCGAAGTTGTGATGAAATCAAAAGCCACTTTTCGTTGGATCGATTCCATTCGAATTAGACTAGAAATTCGTAAAAAACGAACAAATTCGAAGTTATCTTGAAATCAAAACCCACTTTTCACTAGTTCGATTCCAATCGAATTAGACTAGCAATTCGCCAAAAATGAATAAACCCAAAGTTATCATGAAATCAAAACCCACTTTTCATTGGCTCGATTCCAATTGATTTAGACTAGCAATTCGCCAAAAAATGAACAAACCCGAAGTATCAAGAAATCAATAGCCACTTTTCATTAGCTCGATTCCAATCAAATTAGACTACAAATTCGCCAAAAATGAACAAATTCGAAGTTATAATGAAATCGAAAACAACTTTTCATTTGCTCGATTCTAATCGAATTAGACTAGCAATTCGCCAAAAACAAACAAACCCGAAGTTATCACGAAATCAAAAACCACTTTTGAAAAACCTGAAGTTATCATGAAATCAAAAGTTGCTTTTCATTTGCTCGATTCCAATCGAATTAAATTAGCAACTCGCCAAAAACGAACAAACTCGAAGTTATCATGTAATCAAAACCCACTTTTAATTGGCTAGATTCCAGTCGAATTAGACTCACAATTCGCCATAAACGAACAAACCCAAAGTTATCATGAAATCAAAAACCTCTTTTCATTTGCTCGATTCCAATCGAATTAGACTCACAACTTTTGAAAAATGAACAAACTCAAAGTTATCATGAAATCAAAAGCCACTTTACAATGGCTCGATTCCATTTGAATTACACTAGCAATTCGCCAATAACGAAAAAACCCGAAGTTATCTTGAAATCAAAAACCACTTTTCATTGGCTCGATTTAAATCGAATTAGACTAGGAATTCGTAAAAAATGAAAAAAACCCGAAGTTGTCGTGAAATCAAAAGCCACTTTTCATTGCCTCGATTCCAACTGAATTAGACTAGCAATTCGCCATAAACGAACAAACTCGAAGTTTTCATGGAATCAAAAACCGCTTTTCATTGGCTCGATTCCAATCGAATTAGACTAACAATTCGCCAAAAATAAACAAACCCGAAGTAATCATGAAATCAAAAGCCTCTTTTCATTGGCTCGATTTCAATCGATTAGATTAGTAATTCAACAAAAATGAACAAACTCGAAGTAGTCATGAAATAAAAAACCACTTTTCATTGGCTCGATTCCATTCGAGTTAGACTAGCAATTTGCCAATAACAAAAAAACCTAAAGTTATCATGAAATCAAATGCCACTTTTCATTGGCTCGATTCAAATTGAATTAGACTAGGAATTCACCAAAAATGAACAAAACCCGAAGTTGTCATGAAATCAAAAGCCACTTTTCATTGGCTCGATTACAATCGAATTAGACTAGCAATTCGCCATAAACGAACTAACCCGAAATTATTATGAAATCAAAAACCACTTTTCATTAGCTCGATTCCAATGGAGTTAGACTAGCAATTTGCCAAAAATGAACACTTTCGAGGTTATCATGAAATTAAAAACAGCTTTTCATTAGCTCGATTCCAATCGAATTAGACTGGGAATTCGTAAAAAAGGAAAAAAACCGAAGTGATCATGTAATCGAAAGCCACTTTTCAATGTCTCGGTTCCAATCGAATTAGACTAGCAATTCGCCAAAAACGAACAAACCTGAAGTTATGATGAAATCAAAATTGGCTCGATTCGAATCGAATTAGACTAGAAATTCGCCAAAAATGAGCAAATTCGAAGTTATAATGAAATCAAAAACCACTTTTCATTAGCTCGATTCCAATCGAATTAGACTACCAATTCGCAAAAAACGAACAAACCCGAAGTTATCATGAAATCAAAACCCACTTTTCATTGGCTCGATTCCAATCGAATTAGACTAATAACTTGCCAGAAATGAACAAACCCGAAGTATCATGAAATCAAAAGCCACTTTTCATTTTGCTTGATTCCAATCGAATTAGCTAGCAATTCGCAAAAAATGAACAAACATGTAGTTATCATGAAATCAAAGCCTACTTTTCATTGACACAATTACCATCGAATTAGACTTGAAATTCGTCAAAAAAGAACAAACCCGAAGTTAATTTGAAATCAAAAGTCACTTTTCATTGGCTCGATTCCAATCGAATTAGACTAGAAATTTTCCAAAAATGAACAAACCCGAAGTTATAATGAAATCAAAAGCCACTTTTCATTGGCTCGATTCCAATCGAATTAGACTAGCAATTCGTCGAAAACGAACAAACCCGAAGTTATCCTGAAATTAAAAACCACTTTTCATTGTCTCGATTCCAATCGAATTAGACTAGCATTTCATCGAAAAACGAACAAACCCGAAGTTAACAATATATCAAAAACCACTTTTCATTGGCTCGATTCCAAACGAATTAGACTAGCAAGTCGTCAAAAATGAACAAACCCGAAGTTATCATGAAATCAAAAATAACTTTTCATTGGATCGATTCCAATCGAATTAGACAAGGAATTCACCAAAAACTAAAAAACCCGAAGTGATCATGTAATGAAAAGTTACTTTTCATTGCTCGATTCCAATCGAATTAGACTAGCGATTCGCCAAAAACGAACAAACCCGAAGTTATCATGAAATCAAATTTGGCTCGATTCCAATCGAATTAGATTAGAAATTCGCCAAAAATGAACAAAATCGAAGTTATCATGAAATCAAAAACCACTTTTCATTGGCTCGATTCCAATCAAATTAGACTAACAAGTCATCAAAAACAAGCAAACCTGAAGTTATCATGAAATAAAAAACCACTCTTCATTTGCTCGATTCTAATCAAATTAGACTAGCAATACGCAAAAAAAAAAAAAAAAACAAACCCGAAGTTATCATGAAATCAAAAGCCACTCTTCATTTGCTCGATTCCAATTGAACTAGACTAGCAACTCGTCAAAAATGAATAAACCCGAAGTTATCATGTAATCAAAAGCCACTTTTAATTGGCTCGATTCCAAACAAATTAGACTCGCAATTCACCAAAAACGAGCAAACCCGAAGTTATCATGAAATAAAAAACCTCTTTCATTGGCTCGATTCCAATCGAATTAGACTCACAACTCGCCAAAAATGAACAAACCCGAAGTTATCCTGAAATCAAAAACCACTTTTCATTGGCTTGATTCCAATCGAATTGGACTAGCAATTTGTCAAAAACAAACAAACCCAAAGTCATAAAGTAATCAAAATCCATTTTTCATTGGCTCGATTCCAATCGAATTAGACTAGCAGTTCGCCAAAAATAAACAAATCCGAAGTTATCATGAAATCAAAAGCCACTTTTCATTTGCTTGATTCCAATCGAATTAGACTAGCAACTCGCCAAAAACAAACAAACCCGAAGTTATCGTGTAATCAAAAGCCACTTTTTATCGGCTCGATTCCAATCGAATTAAACTCACAATTCGCCAAAAACGAACAAACCCGAAGTTATGATGAAATCACTAACCTCTTTTCATTGGCTCGATTCCAATCAAATTAGACTCACAACTCGCCAAAAATGAACAAACCCGAAGTTATCATGAAATCAAAAACCACTTTCATTGGGTCGATTCCAATCTAATTAGACTAGCCATTAACCAAAAACGAACAAACCCGAAGTTATCATGAAATCAAAAAGCACTTTCCATTGGCTTGATTCCAACCGAATTAGACTAGCAATTCGCCAAAAACAAACAAACCCGAAGTTATCATGAAATCAAAAGCCACTTTTCATTTGCTCAATTCCAATCAAATTAGACTAGCAATTCATCAAAAGCGAACAAACCCAAAGTTAACATGTAATCGAAAGCCTCTTTTCATTGGCTCGATTCCAATCGAATTTGAATCGTAATTCGCTAAAAACGTACAAAGCTGAAGTTATCATGAAATCAAAATCCGCTTTTCATGGGCTCGATTCCAATTGAATTAGACTAGCAATTTTCCAAAAAGGAACAAATCCGAAGTTATCATGAAATCAAGAACCACTCTTCGTTGGCTCGATTCCAATCAAATTAAAATCGCAATTAGCCAAAAATGAACAAACCCAAGTTATCAAGTAATCAAAATCCACTTTTCATTGGGTCAATTCCAATCGAATTAGACTAGCAATTCGCCAAAAATGAACAAACCCAAAGTTATCATGAAATCAAAACCCACTTTCCATTGGCTCAATTCCAATTGAATTAGACTAGCTATTCGCAAAAAATGAACAAACCCGAAGTTGCGATGAAATAAAAAGCCACTTTTCGTTGGCTCGATTCCATTCGAATTAGACTAGAAATTCGCCATGAACGAACAAATTCGAAGTTATCATGAAATAAAAATCCACTTTTCACACGCTCAATTCTAATCGAATTAGACTACCAATTCGTCAAAAATGAACAAACCCGAAGTTATCATGAAGTCAAAACCCACTTTTCATTGGCTCAATTCAAATCGAATTTGACTAACAATTCGCCAAAAATGAACAAACCCGATGTTATCATGAAATCAAAAACAACTTTTCATTGGATCGATTCCAATCGAATTAGACAAGGAATTCGCCAAAAACGAAAAAACCCGAAGTGATCAAGTAATCAAAAGTCACTTTTCAATGGCTCGATTCCAATTGAATTAGACTAGCAATTCGTCAAAAAAGAACAAACCCGAAGTTATCATGAAATCAAATTTGGCTTGATTCCAATCGAATTAGACTAGCAATTCGCCAAAAATGAACAAAATTGAAGTTATCATGAAATCAAAAATCAGTTTTCATTGGCTCGATTCCAATCGAATTAGAATAGCAAGTCATAAAAAACAAGCAAACCCGAAGTTATCATGAAATAAAAAACCACTTTTCATTTGCTCGATTCCAATCGAATTAGACTAGCAATTCGCCAAAAATGAACAAACCCGAAGTTATCATGAAATCAAAAGCCACTATTCATTGACTCGAATCCAATCGAATTAGACTACCAATTCGCCAAAAATGAACAAACCCGAAGTTATCATGAAATCAAAAGCCACATTTCAAATGTTCGATTCCAATCGAATTAGACTAGAAATTTGTCAAAAATGAACAAACCCGAAGATATAATGAAATCAAAAGTCACTTTTCATTGGCTCGATTCCAATCGATTTAGACTAGCAATTGTCGAAAATGAACAAACCCGAAGTTATCATGAAATCAAAAACAAATTTTCACTGGCTCGATTCCAATCGAATTAGACTAGCGATTCGCCAAAAATGAAAAACCGAAGTTATCAAGAAATCAAAAACTGCTTTTCATTGGCTCGATTCCAATCGAATTAGACTAGCAATTCGTCAAAAATGAACAAACTCGAAGTTATCATGAAATCAAAAGCCACTTTCATTGGCTCGATTTCAATCGAATTAGATTAGCAATTCAACAAAATTGAACAAACCCGAAGTAGTCATGAAATCGAAAATCGCTTTTCATTGGCTCGATTCCATTCGAATTAGACTAGCAATTCGCCAATAACGAAAAAACCAAAACTTATCTTGAAATCAAATACCACTTTTCATTGGCTCGATTCCATTCGACTTAGACTAGCAATTTGCCAAAAAGGAACAAAACCGAAGTTATCATGAAATCAAAAACAACTTTCCATTGGCTCGATTCCAATCGAACTAGACTAGCCATTCGCCGAAAATGAACAACCCGAAGTTATAAAGTAATCAAAATCTACTTTTCTTTGGCTTGATTCCAATCGAATTAGACTAGCTATTAACCAAAAACGAACAGTCCCAAAGTTATCATGAAATCAAAATCCACTTTTCATTGGCTAAATTCCAATCGAACTAGACTACCAATTTGCCAAAAAAATGAACCCGAAGTTATCAAGTAATCAAAATCCACTTTTCATTGCCTCGATTCCAATCGAATTAGACAAGCAATTCGCCAAAAGTGAACAAACCCGAAGTTAACATGTAATCAAAAGCCTCTATTCTTTGGCTCGATTCCAATCGAATTAAACTCGAAATTCGGCAAAAACGTACAAAGCCTAAGTTATCATGAAATCAAAGTCCACTTTTCATCGGCTCGATTCCAGTCGAATTATACTAGCAATTTGCCAAAAAGGAACAAACCCGAAGTTATCATGAAATCAAAAACCACTTTTCATCGGCTCAATTCCAATTGAATTAGACTAGCAATTCGCCAAAATTTATCAAACCGAAGTCATCAAGTAATCAAAATCCACTTTTCATTGGCTCGATTCCAATCGAATTAGACAAGCAATTCGTCAAAAATGAACAAACCTGAAGTTATCATGAAATCAAAACCCACTTTTCATTGGCTTGATTCCAATTGAATTACACTAGCAATTCGCTAAAAATGAACAAACCCAAAGTTGCGATGAAATCAAAAGCCACTTTTCATTGGCTCGATTCCATTTGAATTAGACTAGAAATTCGCAGAAAATGAACATATTCAAAGTTATTATGAAATCAAAACCCACTTTTCACTGCCTCGATTCAAATCGAATTAGACTACCAATTCGCCAAAAATGAACAAACCTGAAGTTATCATGAAATCAAAACCCACATTTCATTGGCTTGATTCCAATCTAATTAGACTAGCAATTCTTAAAAAATGAACAAACACGAAGTATCATAAAATCAAAAGCCAGTTTCCATTGGCTCGATTCCAATCGAATTAGACTAGCAATTCGCAAGAAATGAACAAACCCATAGTTTTCATGAAATCAAAGCCCACTTTTCATTGACTCGATTCCAATCGAATTAGACTAGCAATTCGCCAAAAATGAACAAACACGAAGTTATCATGAAATCAAAAGCCATTTTTCATTGGCTCGATTCCAATCGAATTAGACTAGCAATTCGTCGAAAACGATCAAACCCAAAGTTATCCTGAAATCAAAAACCACATTTCATTGGCTCAATTCCAATCACAGTAGACTAGCAATTTGCCAAAAATAAAAAAACCCGAAGTTATCACGAAATCAAAAACCACTTTTCATTTGCTCGATTCTAATCAAATTAGACTGGCAATTTGCCAAAAATAACCAATCCCGAAGTTATCATGAAATCAAAAGCCACTTTTTATTTGCTCAATTTCAATCGAATTAGACTAGCAATTCGCCAGAAATGGCCTAACTCGAAGTTATCATGAAATCAAAAACATCTTTTCATTAGCTCGATTACAATCAAATTAGACTAGCATTTTGCTAAAAACGAACAAAGTCGAAGTTTTCATGAAATCAAAACAACTTTTCATTGGATCAATTCCAATCGAATTGGACTAGGAATTCACCAAAAATGAAAAAACCTAAAGTGATCTTGTAATCAAAAGTCACTTTTCATTGGCTCGATTCCAATCGAATCGGACTAGCAATTCGCCAAAAATGAACATTCCAATCGAATTAGACTAGCAATTCGCCAAAAACAAATAAACCCGAAGTTATCATGAAATCAAAATTGGCTCAATTCCAATCGAATTAGACTAGAAATTCACCAAAAATGAACAAATTCGAAGTTATCATGAAATCAAAAACCACTTTTCATTGGCTCGATTCCAATCGAAGTAGACTAGCAATTCGCCATAAATGCACAAACCCGGAGTTGTCATGAAATCAAAAACCACTTTTCATTTGCTCGGTTCTAATCAAATTTGACTAGCAATTCACCAAAAACAAACAAACCCGAAGTTATCATGAAATCAAGAGCCACTTTTCATTTGCTCGATTTCAATCGAATTAGACTAGCAATTCGCTGTAAACAACTTGACCCGAAGATATCATGAAATCAAAAATCACTTTTCATTGGCTCGATTACAATCAAATTAGACTAGCAATTCGCCAAAAATGAACAAACCCAAAGTTATCATGAAATCAAAAACAACCTTTCATTGGATCAATTCCGATCGAATTGGACTAGGAATTTGCCAAAACGAAAAAAACCCGAAGTGATCATGTAATCAAAAGTCACATTTCAATGGCTCGATTCCAATTGAATTAGACTAGCAATTCGCCAAAAACAAACAAACCCAAAGTTATCATGAAATCAAAACCACTTTTCATTGGCTCGATTCTAATCTAATTAGACTAGCAATTCGCTAAAAACAAACAAACCCGAATTTATCATGAAATCAAAAACCACTTTTCATTTGTTCGATTCTAATCAAATTATACTAGCAATTTGCCAAAAACAAACAAACCCGAAGTTATCATGAAATCAAAAGCCACTTTTCATTTGCTCGATTTCAATCAAATTAGACTAGCCATTCTCCATAAAAGACCTAACCCGAAGTTATCATGAAATCAAAAACCACTTTTCATTGGCTCTATTACAATCAAATTAGACTAGCAATTCGCCAAAAATGAACAAATCCGAAGTTATCAAGAAATCAAAAAAACTTTTCATTGGATCAATTCCAATCGAATTGGACTTGGAATTCGCCAAAAATGAAAAAACTTGAAGTGATCATGTAATCAAAAGTTACTTTTCATTGGCTCAATTCCAATCGAATTAGACTAGCAATTCGCCAAAAATGAAGAAACCCGAAGTTATCATGAAATCAAAATTTGTTAGATTGCAATTGAATTAGACCAGAAATTCACCAAAAACGAACAAATTCGAAGTTATCAATGAAATCAAAAACCACTTTTCATTGGCTCGATTCCAATCGAAGTAGACTAGCAATTCGCCAAAAACAAACAAACCGGAAGTTATCATGAAATCAAAAACTATTTTTCATTTGCTCGGTTCTAATCAAATTAGACTACCAATTCGCTAAAAACTAACAAACCCAAAGTTAACATGAAATCAAAAGCCACTTTTCATTTGCTCGATTTCAATCGAATTAGACTAGCAATTCGCCATAAATGACCTAACTCGATGTTATCATGAAATCAAAAACCACTTTTCATTGCCTCGTTTCCAATCGAATTAGACTAGCAATTTGCTAAAAAGGAAAAAAACCCAAAGTTATCATGAAATCAAAATTGGCTCGATTCCAATCAAATTAGACTAGAAATTCACCAAAAATGAACAAATTCGAAGTTATCATGAAGTCAAAAACCACTTTTCATTGGCTCGATTCCAATCGAAGTAGACTAGCAATTCGCCAAAAACAAACAAACCCGAAGTTATCATGAAATCAAAAACCACTTTTCATTTGCTCGATTCTAATCAAATTAGACTAGCAATTTGCCAAAAATAAACAAATCCGAAGTTATCATGAAATTAAAAGCCACTTTTCATTTGCTCGATTTCAATCGAATTAGACTAGCCATTCTCCATAAACGACCTAACCCGAAGTTATCATGAAATCAAAAATCACTTTTCATTGGCTCGATTACAATCTAATTAGACTAGCAATTCACCAAAAATGAACAAACTCGAAGTTATCATGAAATCAAAAGCAACTTTTCATTGGATCAATTCCAATCGAATTGGACTAGGAATTCGCCAAAACGAAAAAACCTGAAGTGATCATGTAATCAAAATTTACATTTCATTGGCTCGATTCCAATCGAATTAGACTAGCAATTCGCCTAAAATGAAGAAACCCAAAGTTATCATGAAATCAAGATTGGCTAGATTGCAATCGAATTAGACTAGAAATTCGCCAAAAACAAACAAATTCGAAGTTATCATGAAGTCAAAAACTACTTTTCATTGGCTCGATTCCACTCGAGGTAGACTAGCAATTTGCCAAAAACAAACAAATCGAAAGTTATCATGAAATCAACAACCCCTTTTCATTTGCTCGATTCTAATCAAATTAGACTAGCAATTCGCTAAAAACAAAGAAACCCAAAGTTATCATGAAATCAAATGCCACTTTTCATTTGCTCGATTTCAATCGAATTAGACTAGCAATTCGCCATAAATGACCTAACCCGATGTTATCATGAAATCAAAAACCACTTTTCATTGCCTCATTTCCAATCGACTTAGACTAGCAATTTGCTAAAAAGGAAAAAACTCGAAGTTATCATGAAATCAAAAATCACTTTTCATTGGCTCGATTCAAATCGAATTAGACTAGCAATTCGCCAAAAATGAACAAACCCAAAGTTATCAAGTAATCAAAATCCAATTTTCATTGGCTCAATTCCAATCGAATTAGATTAGCTATTAACTAAAAACGAACAAACCCGAAGTTATCATGAAATCAATAACAACTTTTCATTGGATCAATTCCAATTGAATTGGACTAGGAATTCACCAAAAACAAAAAAAACTAACGTGATCATGTGATCAAAAGTCACTTTTCATTGCCTCGATTCCAATTGAATTAAACTAGGAATTCGACAAAAATGAACATTCCAATCGAATTAGACTAGTAATTCACCAAAAACGAACAAACCCGAAGTTATCATGAAATCAAAATTGGCTAGATTCCAATCGAATTAGACTAGAAATTCTCCAAAAATGAACAAATTCGAAGTTACCATGAAATCAAAGACCACTTTTCATTAGCCCGATTCCAATCGAAGTAGACTAGTAATTCGCCAAAAACAAGCAAACCCGAAGTTATCATGAAATAAAAAACCACTTTTCATTTGCTCGATTCTAATCAAATTAGACTAGCAATTCGCTAAAAACAAACAAACCCAAAGTTATCAAGAAATCAAAAGCCACTTTTCATTTGCTCGATTTCAATCGAATTAGGCTAGCAATTCGCCATAAATGACCTAACCCGAAGTTATCATGAAATCAAAAACCACTTTTCATTGCCTTGATTCCAATCGAATTAAACTAGCAATTTGCCCAAAAGGAACAAACCCGATGTTAACTTGAAATCAAAAACGACATTTCATTGGCCCGATTCCAATCGAATTAGACTAGCAATTTGCCAAAAACAAACAAACCCGAAGTTATCAAGTAATCAAAATCCACTTTTCATTGGCTCGATTCCAATCGAATTAGACTAGCTATTAGCCAAAAGCGAACAGACCCGAAGTTATCACGAAATCAAACGTCACTTTTCATTGGTCAATTCCAATCGAATTAAACAAGCAATTCACCAAAAATGAACAAACTCGAAGTTAACAAGTAATCAAAAGCCTCTTTTCGTTGGCCTGATTCCAATCGAATTAGACTCGCCAAAAAAGAACAAACCCGAAGTTATCATAAAATCAAAAATAACTTTTCATTGGCTCGATTCCAATCGAATTAGACTAGCAATTTGCCAAAAAGGGAACAAACACGAAGTTACTAGGAAATCAAAAAAACTTTTCATTGGCTCGATTCCAATCGAATTAGACTAGCCATTCGTCAAAAAGAACAAATTCGAAGTTATCATGAAATCAAAAACTACTTTTCATTGGCTCGATTCCAATCGAATTAGACTAGCAATTCGCCAAAAATGAACAAACCCGAAGTTATCATGAAATCAAAAACTACTTTTCATTGGCTCGATTCCAATCGAATTAGACTAGCAATTCGCCAAAAATGAACAAACCCGAAGTTATCAAGTAATCAAAATCAACTTTTCATTGGCTCGATTCCAATCGAATTAGACTAGTAATTCGCCAAAACGAACAAACCCGAAGTTTTCATGAAATCAAAATCCACTTTTCATGGGCTTGATTCCAATCGAATTAAACTAGCAATTTCCCAAAAAGGAACAAACCCGAAGTTATCATGAAATCAAAAACCACTTTTCATTGGCTCAATTCCAATCGAATTAGACTAGCAATTCGCCAAAAACGAACAAACCCGAAGTTATCATGAAATCAAAACCCACTTTTTATTGGCTCGATTCCAACTGAATTCGACTAGTGGTTCGCCAAAAATGAGCAAACCCGAAGTTACGAAGAAATCAAAAGCCACTTTTCCTTGGCTCGATTCCATTCAAATTGGACTTGAAATTCACTAAAAATGAACAAATTCAAAGTTATCATGAAATCAAAAATCACTTTTCACTGGCTCGATTCCAATCGAATTACACTAGCAATTCGCGAAAAATGAACAAACCCGAAGTTATCATGAAATTGAAGCGCACTTTACATTGGCTCCGTTCCAATCGAGTTAGACTAGAAATTCGCCATAAACGAACTAACCCGAAGTTATCATGAAATCAAAAAACAATTTTCATTGGCTCGATTCCAATCGAATTAGACTACCAATTCGCTAAAAACAAGTAAACCTGTAGTATCATGAATTCAAAAGTCACTTTTCATTGGCTCGATTCAAATTGAATTAGATTAGCAATTCACAAAGAAACGAACAAACCCGAAGTTATCATGAAATCAAAGCCCACTTTTCATTGACTCGATTCCAATCGAATTAGACTAGGAATTCGCCAAAATGAACAAATTCGAAGTTATCATGAAATCAAAAGCCACTTTTCATTAGCTCGATTCTAATCAAATTAGACTAGCAATTCGTCGATAACGAACAAATCGGAAGTTATTGTGAAATCAAAAGCCACTTTTCATTGGCTCGATTCCAATCGAATTAGACTAGCATTTCACCGATAACGAACAAACCGGAAGTTATCATGAAATCAAAAATCATTTTTCATTGGCTCGATTCCAAACGAATTAGACTAGCAAGTCGTCAAAAATGAACAAACCCGAAGTCATCTCGATTCCAATCGAATTAGACTAGGAAGTCGTAAAAAATGAACAAACCCGAAGTTATCATGAAATTAAAAACCACTTTTCATTGGCTCGATTCCAATCGAATTAGACTTGCAATTCGCAAAAAATTAAAAAACCCGAAGTTATCATGAAATCAAAAACCACTTTTCATTGGCTTGATTCAAATCGAATTAGACTAGCAATTCACCAAACACGAACAGACCCAAAGTTATCATGAAATCATAAGCCACTTTTCATTTGGTCGATTCCAAATGAATTAGACTAGCAAGTCGTCGAAAATGAACAAACCCGAAGTTATCATGAAATCGAAAATGAATTTTCACCCGCTCAAATCCAATCGAATTAGACTAGCTATTCGCCAAAAACGAACAAATCCGAAGTTTTCATGAAATCAAAAACCACTTTTCATTGGGTCGATTGCAATCGAATTAGACTAGCAATTCGCCAAAAATGAAACTAACCCGAAGTTATCAAGTAATTAAAATCCACTTTTCATTAGCTCAATTCGAATCGAATTAGACAAGTAATTCGCCAAAAGCGAACAAACCCGAAGTTATCATGAAATCAAAATCCACTTTTCGTGGGCTCGATTCCAATCGAATTAGACTAGCAATTTCCCAAAAAGGAGCAAACCCGAAGTTATCATCAAATCAAAAATAATTTTTCATTGGCTCGATTCCATCGGAATTTGCCATAAACGATCAAACCCGAAGTTATCAAATAATCAAAATCAACTTTTCATTGGCTCGATTCCAATCGAGTTAGACTAGCAATTCGCCAAAGACGAACAAAGCTGAAGTTATCATGAAATCGAAATCCACTTTTCATTGGTTCGATTCCAATTGAATTAGACTAGCAATTCGCCAAAGATGAGCAAACCCGAAGTTGCAATGAAATCAAAAGTTACTTTTCCTTTGCTAGACTCCATTCGAATTAGACTAGAAATTCACCAAAAATGAACAAATTCGAAGTTATCATGAAATCAAAAACCACTTTTCATTGGCTCAAATCCAATCGAATTAGACTAGCAATTCACGAAAAATAAACAAACATGAAGTTATTAGGAAATCAAAACGCACTTTTCATTGGCTCGATTCCAATCGAATTATACTAGCAATTCGCCAAAAGCAAACAAACTTGAAGTATCATGAAATCAAAAGCAACTTTTCATTGGCTCGATTCCAATCAAATTAGACTAGCAATTCACAAAAAATGAACAAACCCGAAGTTATCATGAAATCAAAGCCCACTTTTCAATGACTCGATTCCAATCAAATTAGACTAGGAATTCGCCAAAAATGAACAAACCCGAAGTTATCATGAAATCAAAAGCAACTTTTCATTGGCTCGATTTTAATCGAATTAGACTAGCAATTTGCCAGTAACGAACAAACCCGGAGTTATAATGAAATCAAAAGCCAGTTTTCATTGGCTTGATTCCCATTGAATTAGAGTAGCAATTCGTCGAAAATAAACAAAGCGGAAGTTATCATGAAATCAAAAATCACTTTTCATTGGCTTGATTACTATCGAATTAGACTAGCATTTCGCCAAAAATGAACAAACCCGAAGTTATCAAGAAATCAAAACTCACTTCTCATTGGCTCGATTCGAAACGAATTAGACAAGCAAGTCATCGAAAACAAACAAACCCGAAGTTATTATGAAATCAAAAACCACAATTCATTGGCCTGATTCCAATCGAATTAGACTTGCAATTCGCAAAAAGTGAACAAACCCGAAATTATCATGAAATCAAAAACCACTTTTCATTGGCATGATTCAAATCAAATTAGACTAGCAATGCGCCAAACACGAACATACCCAAAGTTATCATGAAGTCATATGCCACTTTTCATTGGCTAGATTCCAAACGAATTAGACTAGCAAGTCTCTGAAAATGAACAAACCGGAAGTTATCATGAAATCAAAAACCAATTTTCACTCGCTCGATTCCAATCGAATTTGGCTAGCAATTCGCCAAAAACAAACAAAATAGAAGTTTTCATGAAATCAAAAACCTCTTTTCATTGGCTTGATTCCAATCGATTTAGACTAGCAATTCGCCAAAAACGAACAAACCCGAAGTTATCATTAAATCAAAAGCCACTTTTCATTGGCTCGATTCAAATTGAATTAGATTAGCAATTTGACAAAAATGAACAAACCCGAAGTGGTCATGAAATCAAAAACCACTTTTCATTGGCTCGATTCCATTCAAATTAGACTAGCAATTCGCCGATAACGAAAAAACCCAAAGTTATAATGAAATCAAATGCCACTTTTCATTGGCTCGATTCAAATCGAATAAGACAAGCAATTCACCAAAACTGAACAAAACCCGAAGTTGTCGGGAAATAAAAAGCCACTTTTCATTGACTAGATTCCAATCGAATTAGACTAGCAATTCGCCAGAAACGAACTAACCCGAAGTTATCATGAAATCAAAAACCACTTTTCATTGGCTCGATTCCAATCGGATTAGACTAGCAAATCGTAAAAAATGAACAAACTCGAAGTTATCATGAAATCAAAAACAACTTTTCATTGGCTTGATTCCAATTGAATTAGACTAGAAATTCGCCAAAAATGAAAAAACCCGAAGTGATCATGTAATCAAAAGTCACTTTTCATTCGCTCAATTCCAATTGATTTAGATTAGCAATGCGCCAAAAACGAACAAACCCGAAGTCACCATGAAATCAAAATTGGCTCAATTCCAATCGAATTAGACTAGAAATTTGCCAAAAATGAACAAATTTGAAGTTATCTTGAAATCAAAATCTACTTTTCATTGGCTCGATTCCAATCGGAATTAGACTAGCAATTCGCCAAAAACAAACAAACCTGAAGTTATCATGAAATCAGTAACCAGTTTTCATTTGCTCGATTCCAATCAAATTAGACTAGTAATTTGCCAAAAATGAACAAACCCGAAGTTATCATGAAATCAAAAGCCACTTTTTATTTGCTCGATTCCAATCGAATTAGACTAGCAACTGGCAAAAAACGAACAAACCCGAAGTTATCATGTAATCAAAAGCCACTTTTAATTGGCTCGATTCCAATCAATTAGACTCGCTATTCGCCAAAAACGAATAAACCCGAAGTTATCATGAAATCAAAAACCTCTTTTCATTGGCTCGATTCCAATCAAATTAGACTCACAACTCGCTAAAAATGAACAAACCCGAAGTTATTGTGAAATAAAAAACCACTTTTCATTAGACTAGAAATTTGCCAAAAAGGAACAAACCCGAAGTTATCATGAAATCCAAAACCACCTTTCATTGGTTCGATTCCAATCGAATTAAACTAGCAATTCGCCAAAAACAAACAAACCCGAAGTTATCAAGCAATCAAAATCGACTTTTCAGTGGCTCGATTCAAATCGAATTAGACTAGCTATTAACCAAAAACGAACAAACCCAAAGTTATCACGAAATAAACAGCCACTTTTCATTGGTCGATTCCAATCGAATTAGACTAGCAGTTTGCCAAAAATTATCAAACCCGAAGTTTAGATGTAATTAAAAGCCTCTTTTCATTGGCTTGATTCCAATCGAATTAGACTCTCCAAAAAGGAACAAACCCAAAGTTATCATGAAATCAAAAACAACTTTTCATTGGCTCGATTCCAATTGAATTACACTAGCCATTCGCCAAAAACGAACATACCCGAAGTTATCATGAAATCAAAAACCATTTTTCATTAGCTCGATTCCAATCAAATTTGAGTAGCGATTCGCCAAAAATGAACAAACTCGAAGCTATCAAGTAATCAAAATCCACTTTCCATTGGCTCGATTCCAATCGAATTAGACTAGCAATTTGCTAAAAGCGAACGAACCCGAAGTTAACAAGTAATCAAAAGCCTCTTTTCAATGGCTCAATTCCAATCGAATTAGACTAGCAATTCGCCAAAATCGAACAAACCAGAAGTTATCACGAAATCAAAATCCACTTTTCATGGGCTTGATTTCAATCGAATTAGACTAGCAATTTCCCAAAAATGAGTAAACTCGAAGTTATCATGAAATCAAAAACCACTTTTCATTGGCTCGATTCCAATCGAATTAGACTAGCAATTTGCCAAAAATGAACACACCCGAAGTTCTTAGGTAATCAAAATCTGGTTTTCATTGGCTCGATTCCAATCGAATTAGACTAGCAATTCGCCAAAAGCGAAAAAACCCGAAGTTATCATGAAATCCAAACCCACTTTTCATTGGCTCAATTCCAATTGAATTAGATTAGCAATTCGCCAAAAATGAACAAACCCGAAGTTGTGATGAAATCAAAAGCCGCTTTTCCTTGGCTCGATTCCATTCGAATTAGACTATAAATTCGCCAAAAACGAACAAATTCAAAGTTATCATGAATCAAAAACCACTTTTCACTGGCTCAATTCCAATCGAATTAGACTAGCAATTCGCCAAAAAGAACAAACTCGAAGTTATCATGCTTTTCGCTGGCTCGATTCCAATCGAATTGGACTAGCAATTCGCCAAAAATAAAAAAATCGAAGTATCATGAAATCAAAAGCCACTCTTCATTGGCTCGATTCCAATCGAATTAGACTAGCAATTTACAAAAAACGAACAAACCCGAAGTTATCGTGAAATCAAAGATCACTTTTCATTGACTCGATTCCAATCGATTTAGACTAGCAATTCGCCAAAGATGAACAAATCCGAAGTTATCATGAAATCAAAAGCCACTTTTCATTGGCTCGATTCTAATCGAATTGGACTAGCAATTCGCCAAAAATGAACAAACCCGAAGTTATAATGAAATCAAAAGTCACTTTTCGTTGGCTCCATTCCAATCGAATTAGACTAGCAATTCGTCGAAAACGAATCCAATTCGCCAAAAATGAACAAACCCGAAGTTATAATGAAATCAAAAGTCACTTTTCATTGGCTCCATTCCAATCGAATTAGACTAGCAATTCGTCGAAAACGAACAAATCGAAAATTATCACGAAATAAAAAACCACTTTTCGTTGGTTCGATTCCAATCGAATTAGACTAGCATTTCGCCAAAAAGGAACAAACCCGAAGTTATCATGAAATCAAAAATAACTTTGCATTGGCTTGATTCCAATTGAATTAGACTAGCCATTCACCAAAAACGAACATACTCGAAGTTATCATGAAATCAGAAACCACTTCTCATTGGCTCTATTCCAATCGAATTAGGCTAGTAATTCGCCAAAAATGAACAAACCTGAAGCTATCAAGTAATCAAAATCCAATTTTCACTGGCTCGATTCCAATCGAATTAGACTAGCAATTCGCCAAAAGCGAACAAACCTGAAGTTAACAAGTAATCAAAAGCCTCTTTTCATCGGCTCGATTCCAATCGAATTAAACTAGCAATTCGCCAAAAGCGAACAAACCCAAAGTTATCGTGAAATCAAAATCCACTTTTCACGGGCTTGATTTCAATCGACTTAGACTAGCAATTTCCCAAAAAGGAGCAAACCCAAAGTTATCATGAGATCAAAAACAACTTTCATTGGCTCGGTTCCAATCGAATTAGACTCGCAATTCACCAAAAACGAACAAACCCGAAGTTATCAAGTAATCAAAATCCAGTTTTCATCGGCTCGATTCCAATCGAATTAGACTAGGAATTCGCCAAAAATGAAAAAACCCAAAGTTATCATGAAATCAAAACCCACTTTTCATTGCCTCGATTCTAATTGAAGTAGAGTTGCAATTCGCCAAAAATGAACAAACCGGAAGTTGTGATCAAATCAGAAGCCACTTTTCCTTGGCTCGATTCCATTCGAATTAGACTATAAATTCACTGAAAACGAACAAATTCAAAGCTATCATGAACCAAAAACCACTTTTCACTGGCTCGATTCAAATCGAATTAGACTAGCGATTCGCCGAAAATGAACAAACCCGAAGTTATTATGAAATCAAAATGCACTTTTCATTGGCTCGATTCCAATCGAATTAGACTAGTAATTCGCTAAAAACGAAAAAACTCGAAGTATCATGAAATCAAAAGCCACTTTTCTTTCGCTCGATTCCAATCGAATTAGACTAGCAATTCACAAAAAATGAACAAACCAGAAGTTTTCATGAAATCAAAGCTCACTTTTCGTTAACTCGATTCCAATCGAATTAGACTAGCCATTCGCCAAAAACGAACATACCCGAATTTATCATGAAATCAAAAACCCCTTTTCATTGGCTCGATTCCAATCGAATTAGACTAGCAATTCGCCAAAAATGAACAAAATCGAAGCTATCAAGTAATCAAAATCCACTTTTCACTGGCTCGATTCCAATCGAATTACACTAGCAATTCGCCAAAAGCGAACAAACCCGAAGTTAACAAGTAATCAAAACCCTCTTTTCATTGTCTCGATTCCAATCGAATTAGACTAGCAATTCACCAAAAGCGAAGAAACCCGAAGTTATCATGAAATCCAAATCCACTTTTCACGGGCTTGATTTCAATCGACTTAGACTAGCAATTTCCCAAAAAGGAGCAAACCCAAAGTTATCATGAAATCAAAAACAACTTTTCATTGGCTCGATTCTAATCGAATTAGACTCGTAATTCACCAAAAATGAACAAACCCGAAGTTATCATGTAATCAAAATCCAGCTTTCATTAGCTCGATTCCAATCGAATTAGACTAGGAATTAGCCAAAAACAAAAAAAACCCGAAGTTATCATGAAATCCAAACCCACTTTTCATTGGCTCGATTCCAATTGAATTAGACTAGCAATTCGCCAAAAATGAACAAACCCAAAATTGCGATCAAATCAAAAGCCACTTTTCTTTGGCTCGATTCCAATCGAATTAGACTATAAATTCGCCAAAAACGAACAAATTCAAAGTCATCATGAATCAAAAACCACTTTTCATTGGCTCGATTCCAATCGAATTAGACTAGCAAGTCGTCAAAAACGAACAAACCCGAAGTTATCATGAAATCAAAACGCACCTTTTGCTGGCTCGATTCCAATCGAATTGGACTAGCAATTCGCCAAAAACGAAAAAACCGAAATATCATGAAATCAAAAGCCACTTTTCATTGGCTCGATTCCAATCGAATTAGACTAGCAATTCACAAAAAAGAACAAACCCGAAGTTATCGTGAAATTGAATATCACTTTTCATTGACTCGATTCCAATCGAGTTAGAATAGAAATTCGCCAAAGATGAACAACCCGAAGTTATCATGAAATCAAAAACCTCTTTTCATTGGCTCGATTCCAATCAAATTAGACTCACAACTCACTAAAAACGAACAAACCCGAAGTTATCGTGAAATAAAAAACCACTTTTCATTAGACTAGCAATTTACCAAAAAGGAACAAACCCGAAGTTATCATGAAATCAAAAACCACCTTTCATTGGCTCGATTCCAATCGAATTAAACTAGCAATTTGCCAAAAACGAACAAACCCGAAGTTATCAAGCAATCAAAATCCACTTTTCATTGACTCGATTCAAATCTAATTAGACTTGCTATTAACCAAAAACGAACAAACCTGAAGTTATCACGAAATAAAAAGCCACTTTTCGTTGGTCGATTCCAATCGAATTAGACTAGCAGTTCGCCAAAAATGAACAAACCCGAAGTTAACATGTAATCAAAAGCCTCTTTTCATTGACTCGATTCCAATCGACTTAGACTCGCCAAAAAGGAACAAACCCGAAGTTATCATTAAATCAAAAACAACTTTTCATTGGCTCGATTCCAATCGAATTAGACTAGCCATTCGCCAAAATTGAACATACCCGAAGTTATCATGCAATCAAAAACCACTTTTCATTGGCTCGATTCCAATCGAATTTGAGTAGCGATTCGCCAAAAATAAACAAACTCGAAGCAATCAAGTAATCAAAATCCACTTTCCATTGGTTCGATTCCAATCGAATTAGACTAGCAATTCGTCGAAAGCGAACGAACCCGAAGTTAACAAGTAATCAAAATCCTCTTTTCATTGGCTCGATTCCAATCGAATTAGACTAGCAATTCGCCAAAATCGAACAAACCAGAAGTTATCACGAAATAAAAATCCACTTTTCATGGGCTTGATTTCAATCGAATTAGACTAGCAATTTCCCATAAAGGAGCAAACTCGAAGTTATCACGAAATCAAAAACCACTTTTCATTGGCTCGATTCCAATCGAATTAGACTCGTAATTCACCAAAAATGAACAAACCCGAAGTTATCAAGTAATCGAAATCTAGTTTTCATTGGCTCTATTCCAATCGAATTAGACTAGCAATTCGCCAAAAATGAAAGAACCCGAAGTTATCATGAAATCCAAACCCACTTTTCATTGGCTTGATTCCAATTGAATTAGACTAGCAATTCGCTAAAAATGAACTAACCCGAAGTTGCGATGAAATCAAAAGCCGCTTTTCCTTGTCTCGATTCCATTCGAATTATACTATAGATTCGCCAAAAATGAACAAATTCAAAGTTATCATGAATCAAAAACCACTTTTCACTGGCTTGATTCCAATCGAATTAGACTAGCAATTCACCAAAAACGAACAAACCCGAAGTTATCATGCTTTTCGCTGGCTCGATTCCAATCAAATTGGACTAGCAATTCGCCAAAAATGAAAAAAACAGAAGTATCATGAAATCAAAAGCCACTTTTCATTGGCTCGATTCCAATCGAATTAGACTAGCAATTCACAAAAAATGAACAAACCCGAAGTTATCGTGAAATCAAAGATCACTTTTCATTGACTCGATTCCAATCGATTTAGACCAGCAATTCGCCAAAGAAGAACAAACCCGAAGTTATCATGAAATCAAAAGTCACTTTTCATTGGCTCGATTCTAATCGAATTGGACTAGCAATTTGCCAAAAATGAACAAACCCGGAGTTATAATGAAATCAAAAGTTACTTTTCATTGGCTCTATTCCAATCGAATTAGACTAGCAATTCGTCGAAAACGAAGAAATCAGAAGTTATCACGAAATCAAAAACCACTTTTCGTTGGCTCGATTCCAAACTAATTAGACTAGCATTTCGCCAAAATGGAACAAACCCGAAGTTATCATGAAGTCAAAAATAACTTTTCATTGGCTCGATTCCAATTGAATCAGACTAGCCACTCGCCAAACACGAACATACCCGAAGTTATCATGAAATAAAAAACCACTTTTCATTGGCTCTATTCCAATCGAATTAGACTAGCAATTCGCCAAAAAGGAACAAACCCGAAGCTATCAAGTAATCAAAATCCACTTTTCACGGGCTCGATTCCAATCGAATTAGACTAGTAATTTGCCAAGAGCGAACAAACCCGAAGTTAACAAGTAATCAAAAGCCTCTTTTCATTGGCTCGATTCCAATAGAATTAGACTAGCAATTCGCCAAAAGTGAACAAACCCGAAGTTATCATGAAATCAAAATCCATTTTTCATCGACTTGATTTCAATTGAATTAGACTAGCAATTTCCCAAAAAGGAGGAAACCCGAAGTTATCATGAAATCAAAAACCACTTTTCATTGGCTCAGTTCCAATCGAATTAGACTCGCAATTCACCAAAAATGAACAAACACAAAGTTATCGTGAAATCAAAGATCACTTTTCATTGACTCGATTCCAATCGATTTAGACTAGCAATTCGCCAAAGATGAACTAACCCGAAGGTATCATGAAATAAAAAACCTCTTTTCATTGGCTAGATTCCAATCAAATTAGACTCACAACTCGCTAAAAACGAACAAACCCGTAGTTATCATGTAATCAAAATCCAGTTTTCATTGGCTCGATTCCTATCGAATTAGACTAGGAATTCGCCAAAAATGAAAAAATCCGAAGTTATCATGAAATCCAAACCCACTTTTCACTGGCTCGATTCCAATTGAATTAGACTTGCAATTCGCCAAAAATGAACAAACCCGAAATTGTGATCAAATCAAAAGCCACTTATCCTTGGCTCGATTCCAACTGAATTAGATCATAAATTCTCCAAAAAGAACAAATTCAAAGTCATCATGAATCAAAAACCACTTTTCACTGGCTCGATTCCAATCGAGTTAGACTAGCCATTCACCAAAAATGAACAAACCCGAAGTTATCATGAAATCAAAACGCACTTTTCACTGGCTCGATTCCAATCGAATTGGACTAGCAATTCGCCAAAAACGAAAAAATTGAAGTATCACGAAATCAAAAGCCACTTTTCATTGGCTCGATTCCAATCGAATTAGACGAGCAATTCACCAAAAAAAAAAAAAAACCAAAGTATCATGAAATCAAAAGCCACTTTTCATTGACTCGATTCCAATCGAATTAGACTAGAATCTAATTAGACTAGCCATTCGCCAAAAACGAACAAACCCAAAGTTATCATGAAATCAAAACGCACTTTTCATTGGCTCGATTCCAATCAAATTAGACAAGCAATTCGCCAAAAATGAAAAAACCCGAATTATCATGAAATCAAAAGCCACTTTCCATTACTCGATTCCAATCGAATTAGACTAGCAATTCAAAAAAAATGAACAAACTCGAAGTTATCATGAAATCAAAGCTCACTTTTCATTGACTCGATTCCAATCTAATTAGACTAGCAATTTGCTAAAAAATGAACAAACCTGAAGTTATCATGAAATCAAAAAGAACTTTTCACTAGCTCGACTCCAATCGAATTAGAATAGCAATTTGCTAAAAATGAACAAACTCGAAGTTTTCATGAAATCAAAAATCGCTTTTCACTGGCTTGATTCCAATCGAATTAAACTAGCAATTCGCCAAAAATGAACAAACACGAAGTTATCATGTAATCAAAAGCCACTTTTCATTGGCTCGATTCCAATCGAATTAGATTAGCATTTCGACAAAAATGAACAAACACGAAGTAGTCATGAAATCAAAAACCACTTTTCATTGGCTCGATTCCATTCAAATTAGACTAGCAATTCGCCAATAACAAAAAAACCTAAAGTTATCATGAAATCAAATGCTACTTTTCATTGGCTCGATTCAAATCGAATTAGACTAGCAATTCACCAAAAATGAACAAAACCCAAAGTTGTCGTCAAATCAAAAGCCACTTTTCATTGGCTCGATTCCAATCAATTAGACAAGCAATTGGCCATAAACGAACTAACTCGAAGTTATCATGAAATCAAAAACCACTTTTCATTGGCTCCATTCCAATCGAATTAGACTAGCAATTCGCCAAAAACGAACAGACCCGAAGTTATCATGAAATCAAAAACAACTTTTCGTTGGCGTGATTCCAATCAAATTTGACTTGGAATTCGCCAAAAACAAAAAAAACCCGAAGTGATCATGTAATCAAAAGTCACTTTTCATTGGCTCGATTCCAATTGAATTAAACTAGCAATTCGCCAAAAACGAACAAACTCGAAGTTATCATGAAATCAAAATTGGCTCGATTCCAATCGATTTAGACTCCAAATTCGCCAAAAATGAACAAATTCGAAGTTATCATGAAATCAAAAACTACTTTTCATTAGCTCGATTCAAATCGAATTAGACTCGCGATTCGCCAAAAACAAACGAACCCGAAGTTATCATGAAATCAAAAATCCCTTTTCATTTCCTCGATTCCAATCAAATAAGACTAGCAATTCGCCAAAAACAAACAAACTCGAAGTTATCATAAAATCAAAAGTCACTTTTCATTTTTCCAATCGAATTAGACTGGCAACTCGCCAAAAATGAACAATCCCGAAGTTATCATGTAATCAAAAGCCACTTTTAATTGGCTCAATTCCAATTGAATTAGAACAGAAATTCGCCAAAAATGAACAAATCCGAAGTTCTGATGAAATGAAAAGCCTCTTTTCATTGGCTGGATTCCAATAAAATTAGATTAGCAGGTCAAAAAAATGAACAAACCCGAAGTAGTCATGAAATCAAAAACCATTTTTCATTGGCTCGATTCCATTTAAATTAGACTAACAATTAGCCAATAACGAAAAGACCCAAAGTTATCATGAAATCAAATGCCACTTTTCATTGGCTCGATTCAAATCGAATTAGACTAGCAATTCGCCAAAAATGAACAAAACCCAAAGTAGTCGTGAAATCAAAAGCCACTTTTCATTGGCTCGATTCCAATCAGATTAGGGTAGCAATTTACCATAAACGAACGAACCCGAAGTTATCATGAAATCAAAAACCACTTTTCATTAGCTCGATTCCAATCGAATTCGACTAGCAATTAACCAAAAACGAACAAACCTGAAGTAATCACGAAATCAAAAATAACTTTTCATTAGCTCGATTCCAATCGAATTAGACTAGAAATTCGCCAAAAACGAAAAAACCCGAAGTGATCAAGTAATCAAAAGTCACTTTTCATTAGCTCAATTCCAATCGAATTAGACTAGCAATTCGTCGAAAACGAACAAACCCAAAGTTATCATGAAATCAAAATTGGCTCGAATCCAGTCGAATTAGACTAGAAATTCGCAAAAAATGAACAAATTCAAAGTTATCATGAAATCAAAAACCACTTTTCATTGGTTCGATTCCAATCAAATTAGACTAGCAATTCGCCAAAATCAAACAAACCCGAAGTCGTCATGAAATGAAAAATCGGCTTTCATTTGCTCGATTCCAATCAAATTAGACTAGCAATTCACCAAAAACACAACAAACCCGAAGTTATCATGAAATCAAAAGCCACTTTTCGTTTTTCCAATCGAATTAGACTAGCAATTTGCCAAAAGCAAACAAACTCGAACTTAAAAAGTTATCAAAAGCCTCTTTTCATTGGCTCTATTCCAATCGAATTAGACTAGTAATTCGCTAATAACGAACAAACCCGAAGTTATCATGAAATCAAAATCCACTTTTCATCGGCTTGATTTCAATCGAATTAGACTAGCAATTTCCCAAAAAGGAGCAAACCCGAAGTTATCATGAAATCAAAATCCACTTTTCATAGGCTTGATTTCAATCGAATTAGACTAGCAATTTCCCAAAAAGGAGTAAACTCGAAGTTATCATGAAATCAAAAACCACTTTTCATTGGCTCGATTCCAATCGAATTAGACTTTTAATTCAGCAAAAATGAACAAACCCGAAGTTGCGATCAAATCAAAAGCCACTTTTCCTTGGCTCGATTCCATTCGAATTAGACTATAAATTCACCAAAAATGAACAAATTCAAAGTTATCAAGAATCAAAAATCACTTTTCACTGGCTCGATTCCAATCGATTTAGTCTAGCAGTTCGTCAAAAATGAACAAACCCGAAGTTATCATGAAATCAAAATGCACTTTTCATTGGCTCGATTCCAATCGAATTAGACTAGTAATTCGCAAAAACTGAAAAAACCCGAAGCATCATGAAATCAAAAGCCACTTTTCATTGGCTCGACTCCAATCGAATTCGACTAGCAATTCACAAAAAATGAACAAACCCGAAGTTATCATGAAATCAAAGCTTACTTTTCATTGACTCGATTCCAATCGAATCAAACTAGCCATTCGCCAAAAATGAACGTACCCGAAGTTATCATGAAATCAAAAATCACTCTTCATTGGCTCGATTCAAATCGAATTAGACTAGCAATTCGCCAAAAATGAACAAACCCGAAGCTATTAAGTAATCAAAATTCACTTTTCACTGGTTCGATTCCAATTGAATTAGACTATCAATTCGCCAAAATCGAACAAACCCGAAGTTAACAAGTAATCAAAAGCCTCTTTTCAATGACTCGATTCCAATCGAATTAGAATAGCAATTCGCCAAAAGCGAACAAACCCGAAGTCATCATGAAATTAAAATCAACTTTTCACAGGCTTGATTTCAATCGACTTAGACTAGCAATTTCCCAAAAAGGAGTAGACCTGTAACGCCCCGACCTTTAGTGGACCGGAATGCTACTTACTTTACTTAGCTTAACCGGTGGTTTAGTAACAAGTGTATACGTCTTAGCAGAAGCTTACATCTTCGGATAATAATTTAAATAATAATACTTCAAATACTTTAAACAAAAACACTGAATCATTTTTTAAAACAAACAAATGTAATTTATTTGAAGGAAACATAACTTGTTCTCGCATTCTACGTTATTCAAAACTTTAAAGAAATAACATTGGAAAATATTTCATAAAAATAAATCCAAATCACTTATTCA
This sequence comes from Olea europaea var. sylvestris, assembly GCF_002742605.1. NCBI lineage: Eukaryota > Viridiplantae > Streptophyta > Magnoliopsida > Lamiales > Oleaceae > Olea > Olea europaea. The sequence goes on from NW_019245723.1 coordinate 460,848, forward strand.
CCGGATTTTCATGGGCTCGTTGCATCACTCTCCATCTTCTCCTCCATCCATGCCCGAGGTAGAATTCCTTCAATCTGTAGAGATGGGATTAAACCTGTGAGTTGAAAAACTCAATAGGTGTCATATGTGCATTCGTGATCAAGCTATACATTTCAAAACATTGACTTTATAACTTTTCATACATGTCGTACCCGGAGGCACCATTTGACATGAAGGGGCATGTCGTATCCGAGGGCACCATTTGACATACGAACATTTCTTCAACATAGAGGGGTAAGCGGTACCGGAATACCATTTGACATACAACCATTAACATAGAGGGATATGCCGTACCAGATTACCATTTGACATACAAATATTAACATGAATCGAAACTTCTAACTTAACATGATTAAACACATTGCACCTCTACCTACCTTGATTGATGCTTTTGAAACTTTGAAAACTTGGATTGAAAACTTCGATGAAACTTGAACATTGAAAGAAATGCACTCCTTGGATGTTTGAAAACCGTTGAGAATTGATGCTTGAAGACACTCCTTGATAGCACCCAAAACTTCTATGAAAAATGCTTGAAAACACTTCTTAAACTTCTAGGAAAAATAGTTTTCCTCCCTCTTTTTCTCTCTTGGAAACTCTTTCTTTAGTATGTAAAAGCTCTTGCTTTTGGTGTGAGAAAAATGAGTGAAATGAGTTCTCTATTTATAGGTAAATATCCCATAACTTAAAGCAAATGAAGGGTCAAATTTCATTTAAGAGAGAAAACATGGGTGTCATTTAAGTTTGATGTTAAATGCTTCAATTTAGTGGGGTTTTTATTGCCAAAAACGTGGGTGGCCTTTTGAGAAAATAATTGATGAAGATAAATATTTAAATTCTAGAGAAAAACGAGAATTTTCATTTCAGGCAGTTTCGGTCTACCGGTTGTAGTCTGGTTGATACTGCACAGCCTTCAGTGTTTCTATCATAACTTCTTCTCCCAATATCCGATTGAGGTAATTCAAAGTACGTTGGAAAGTAACTCAAAGACCTACAACTTTTATTAGATATCATTTTCCAAATCGAATGTTTCCCATGTCGAAAATGGGTCTCAAAGGAGACTAAAAATCTGAAGTATACTTTAGTCATCAAATATTCATGTCTTAGTGCCACTAAGGTGTCTAGGATTATTTGGGGTTCTACAACAATGCAAGTGCCAAACAACGTGTCAAAAATCAGTGTACAAATAGCAAAGTTCAATCGGTGAGGACCTTGCTATATGTACACTATGGTGCACACTTTATTTTACACTTTGCCACATGATATTACCTTGTTGGATAGCTTAAATTTCAGATAGTTTTCCCATCCAATTTACACTTAACAACAATGCAAGTTTCAAACAATGTGTTAAAATTCGTGTAGAAAAAGCAAAGTTCAATTGGTAAGAACTTTGCTACATGTACATTATAGTCCACACTTTCATTTATACTTTGCCACATGACATTATCTTGTTGGACAGTTTAAATTTCAAAATGTTTTCTCATCCAATTAAGATTTGACAACAATTCAACTATCAAACTTGTTAAAAATTAGTGTACAAATAACAAATTTCAATCAGTATGAACCTTGCTACATGTACACTTTAGTTCACACTTTACCACGTGACATTACCCTGTTGGACAATTTAAATTTCTAATAGCTTTCCCGTCCAATTGGCACTTAACAACAATGCAATTGTCCAAAAATGTGTCAAAAATTAGTATACAAATAGCAAAGTTTAATTAGGAAGAACCTTGCTACATTTACACTATGGTGCACACTTTAGTTTACACATTACCACATGAAATTACCCATTTGGACATCTTAATTTCAAACAGTTTTCCCATGCAATTGACACTTGACAACAATGCAAGTGTCAAACAATGTGTTAAAAATCAGTGTACAAATTGCAAAGTTCAATCAGTAAGAACCTTGCTACATGTACACTATGGTGTACACTTTAGCTTACACGTTACCACGCGACATTTCTCGGTTGGACAATTTAAATCTCAAACAGTTTTCCCATCCAATTGGCACTTGATAACATTATAAGATTCGAACAACGTGTTGAAAATCAGTGTACAAATAGCAAAGTTCAATTGGTAAAGACTTTGCTACATGTACACTATGGTGTGCGCTTTAATTTACACTTTGCCATGTGACACTACCCATTTGAACAGCTTAAATTTCAAATAGTTTTCCCATCATATTGACACTTGACAACATGCAAGTGTCAAACAACGTGTCAAAAATCAATGTACAAATAGCAAAGTTCAATTGGTAAGAATCTTGCTACAAGTACACTATGGTGTACAC